>NW_024581093.1:19215566-19236722 GCF_017639235.1 Corvus kubaryi | reverse complement strand
TCCTCGGCACCCGGCGCCTCCCTCGGCCCTCCCGGCCGCCCGTCCCCGCAGCCCGCCCGTAGGCCCCCGGCCCGGCCGCGGCGGGGTGAAGGGTGAAGCGAGGCGTGACTCACGGGCACACATCTGACACCGCAAGCGTTTAGGAAATTGCCGCTCTCTTAAAGGCAACCTTTACCACTTTACACTACCAGTGTATTTATTTCTCTGGGGCGAAAACCGGGGAGTTGCACTCCATTAATGCGTTTCAGTCACCAGCCCTGGCAGGGGATGCAGAAGTCGATGGACAGCTGGATGCTGGTCTGGAGGAAGAGCTTTTGGACTCCTGCTACAGGAGAAGGACTGGAAACAAGCAGAGAGGCAGATGGTTATGGTAGAATATATGCTGTTTATTTATGAAGGTAACCAGGACTTCTGACAAATTTTATATGCAGTTCCCCCCTCCCCCCAATTAAAAAAAACCACCAATGTGTGTGCATATACATACACGTATACATACCATACACACACACTGCACACACATACACACGCTGCCAGCACTGTGCTCTCACTGTTGTGCTTTCAAACAGCTTCATACACCTTTGTTCTCCTCTCTCGTCAAGACTTACTTCAGTTGGATAAATTGTTATGCAGCTACGACACAAGGAAGAAATGTTCTGCCTGGCTACCAGAATGCCCAGGGGGCCTGTTTGTTTATTTTTCTCTCACTCTGGGAGAAGCTCCAGAGTCCAAAGGTGCAGCAGCACCACGGACAAGCCTCCTTGCCCCACCGCAGGCATCCTGCAGCCCCACAACCTCTGCTCTGTTCCAGGCACTCCTGCCTTGGGGTTGGGAGGCAGCAGCCAGTACGGGACAATGTGAAGAAGGCAACACACACTCATACTCACCCACCCATACAAATAATAAAATAACATTGCAGCACAAGGGCATAGTCTCTGTCACCAGATAAGAAAGTTGTGTGATGGCAAAGACCTAAGTAAGGCAATAAAGTATAACTAGTGTACACGAACGGCTTTCACATTACATGAGGCACAGTTTGGATGGACAGAGACTTGGAGAAGAGCTAAATGTCCTGGAATAAAGCAAAATACACTGAAAGTTCATAGTAAATACCCGCATCTATAGGTATTTATTCATTTGTGCTTCGCCACGTCGTGACATACAGTACAAGACACTGCTGCTCTTTCTTTTGATGGAGAGAGCTCACCATACTCTTGCAAGCTGCTGCTCCATCAGTCCCAGGCTGTCCATTGGTCCTGCAGCGGTTCTGGCCCCTTGACCCCCTCCCAGCCAAGGCAGGGGACAGGGCTCGGCAGAGGCAGCCCAGCCAGGCTGGGACAGTCCTGGCAGCAGTCTGGTGGCTGCCCCACACCTCAGTGCTCCTAATGGCCGGCCAGTGCTGCACATCTCTCAGCCTCAAGTCCTCTTCTCATCGCTGACTTCCCCAAAGCTGCTCCTGTCTGCTGCACTGCAGGCCAGCTGGAAGGGGTCTGGCAGGACACCCCAACCCTCAAGTCTGCACGTCCCTCATTCTTTCTCCTCGCACTCTGCAAGGCTGGAGGGCATAGCAAGCCCCAGAGCTCCTGCAGCCAGCTTTTAAGGCACATCTCGGTTGCTACGCATGCTTTATTACTGTTGTTGTTGTTATTATTATTATTGTTATTTACCCTGTGTAGACACGTGGTCTTTTACTTCTTCCCCTTGCCTTTCTCCTTAGAAAACTCACCATGTTTTCAGCTTACTTCTGTGTCATCCCTAAGGCACAAACCTTTTAATACTAGAGCTGCCTGGCCTCTTGTATAGGTCGTGAATTGATAAAAAACAAACGAAACAAAAAAAACCCAAAACAACCCCCCGTTTCCCTCCCCCCGGCACACCGCGCTTGCTGCGCGCCGGTACACATAGTATCTATGCGCGGGCAGCGCAGCCCGGCCGGTCCCGGCGCGGCGCTAGGCGCAGCTGCCCATGGCCTTCACCAGCGAGCTCTCGGGCAGCTGCCTGAAGATGCCCCGCAGAGTCTCCAGCTCCCGGGTGAGCTGCTCCACTCGCTTACGCAGCCGTTCGTTGTCGGTGGTGAGCTCCAGCACCTTCTGCTGCGTCTCCACGTTGCGCTGCTTGGCCTTGTCCCGGCTCTTGCGCACCGCGATGTTATTGCGCTCCCGGCGCACCCGGTACTCGTTGCTGTTCTTGTCCACTGTCTTTTTCGATTTGCTCCGGTGGTCCGAGGGCATCATCTTGAGTGTGCCCGCGGCGGGCAGGCCGCCGGGAGGGTGCGGATGGTGCGGATGGTGCGGGCTGGGCACGGGCGTGGGGGGCGGCGTGGGGTGCCCGGGCTGGAGGTGCATGGTGGTCTGGGCGCAGTGGGCGATCTGGTACTGGAGGTGTGACGGGTGCTGCTGCGGGGCGTGATGAGGATACAGGGCCGACAGGGCCGCCGACTTCACCTCCTCCTCCTCGCGGGGCTCCTGCTTGATCACCAGCGGCCGCAAACCCGGCGCGGCGATGCGCTCGTAGAGGGGGTCGAGCTTGCCGTCCATGTAGCCGGCCACGCAGCCGAAGAGCGGCTGCTGGTGGTGCTGCGGCTGGTGCCCCGGCGCCGAGGCGGCGGCGCCGGCTCCATGCATGGTGTGAAAGTCGAAATCCCCGGCCAGGATGGCCTTGGCTTTCTCCTGCTGCTTGCTGTGCTGGAAGAGGTCGGCCAGGAACTCGTCGTTGAAGGCGGCGGGGTCGATGTAGGCGCTGATGTCGATGGAGTTCTCGTTCTCGCAGATGTCGCCGAGCTCCGCGCCTCCCGCAGCAGGTGCCGCCGCCGAGGGAGCCTCTCTGTAGCTGTAGGTGCTGCCGGGCAGGGGAGTCTGGAGCTGGTGGTGCTGGCCGCTGCTCATCGGGGGCCGGGAATCGACCTCGTAGAAATTGGCTTGCTCCATGAAGCACCTACAGTCTGCCGGGCATGGTGAAGGGCTCCTGCAATCCAGGTTTCGAACGAGACGACGACGGCAGCGGCGGTGGCTCTAAGCAATCCCGCGGCACGGTGTTGCAGGGCACGGCTCGGTGCGCCCGGAGCCCGTCCCCTGGCCCAGCCCCGCTCCGCTCACTGCCTGCCTGCCCTGTTGCTAGTGGGCTGCCGCGGTCCTGCGTGCCGTATATATACAGCCCGCAGCAGGGCCGGGGATCGCCCTCTAGTGTCCAACCTCCTGCTGGGAACCTTTGACCGCCGCCCAGCCGGGTCCCAGCGCCCCGGCCGGGCACAGCCGACCTCCCGCCCGCCCCCGGGAGCCGCCGCACCGCGGGGAGAGCGCCCCGCACTCCTCGGCCCCCCCCCTTCCCGCCGCCGCCCCGAGCTCGGCGGGTGCTGAGCGCTGGATGACTCCCACCAAGGAGACTCCGCGCCGATAAGAGGCCCGGGGAAACGGCGCGGGGACTTTGCGCCCGCGCTGCCGGGGCCGCTCGGCGGGGCAGAGCGGCCAAACGCGGCCGGTGCATTCCCACCGCCCGCTCCCGCCTCTGCGCCGAGAGCTCCGGGCCAGCGCTACCCGGCCGCGCTTCGCAGACAGTCTCAAAGTTCACCATCATCCGCGCATACTTGCAAATATTTGGCCAATCGGGAATATTCGCCCCGTCGGGTTTGGGACCCAAGGCGCTGCGTTACTGGCGGTGGTTACCTGCCGGCAGCGCCCCGTAGCCGGCGGGTCGGAGCAGCCGACCGAGGGCCGACCGCGCCGCGTTCCCCCGCGGCCCGGCTTCATCGGCGGGACCCGCGGGGCTCGCCCGGTCCCAGCGGGACCCGCGGAGTCCGGCCCCGAGCGCCGCTAGGACCTGTCCGGGGATGGCGCCCGGCGGACAGGGGCGGAGAGCTCTGTGGCCCCGGAGGCTTCCCGGCTCCGCTGCTCGGAGGCGATCGGCCGGGCCGCCCTGCCGTCTCCGGCGGTCCCAAGCCCGGAGGAGCTGCCCCGCCTGCACGGAACAGCCCGAGCCGGGTCACCTGCGGGCCGCTTCATCCCCTGCACGAATCGAGCAGGTAAATTTAATGACGGATTTCCCCAAACGCACACTCAGCAATCTCGACCAGTGCCGGGCACGGGCCGCCTCCCAGCCTTGACCCGGGATAACCGCGGGCGCAGCTGGGCCCGGAGCCTCCAGCGCAGCGCTGCAGTGGCCAGGTACCCCCATGTGTACTGCGGGCGTGTGCCCGGCCCCGCGGCGGCAGCCTTCCCAGCCTCCGTTTTCTGGGGGTTTTGAAGGCGATCAGTGTTTCCGCAAGTGCGGGACTGGAGAGCAGCTGCGTGTCCCAGCCACCGCTCCCCGCCTCGGGGATATGCTCCTACATGTGGCTCCTGCGTACAGGCTACAGTCATCCCAGGAGCCTCCGTCTCAAGCTTCAGTTCGGCCGCGGCGAGGATGCACAGAATTCCTCCTGCTGCCATCACTCGCAGTCCGCAGAATAGATGAGTCTATCTCTCCTTGCACAGCACCCAGGTGCACCTTGGGGAGTCCCAGGGGCATTTACCTCTCCTGGTCCTGAAGGTCCCTTTGAAAGGACAAACCAAGCCCCCTGGAGCAGGTGCAGGCTTAAAATTGCTACAGAAAGATCTGCAGGGAAAATGAATCAAACACAGTGATGGCTGGAGGAAAAAAATGCTGCAATTCTTAGTCCTGAGTGTTTTAGTAAAAAAGAAACTTGTGACAGTAAATTCCTCAGAAAGGGTTTTACAGACTTCTTGCAATTAAAAATAATTGACAAAGGATTCAACAGGAAACAAAAATGACAATGCACCAAAACCCCATGTTTTTGTTTCACACAATGCAGGTGTGAACCTTTGTTTCATGAGCAAATGCAAGGCCAGCAGAGTCAGTTGGCACACTCCGGTGTCCTCTCAGGAGAATGGATTCTGTAATTACAGCAGGGAAATATTAATGTACAGATTACGGAGTACACTTTTCACTATCAATTGAAAAAAATTAATTCTTTTTTTTTTTTAGATGCAGTCAGTATTTTCTAAAATTATATGTCTTGGCTTCAGTGCAGTAGCAGTGCCTCACAGGGCTGCTTCCACAGGGAGCTGCAGCACTGTCTGAGCAACCAAAACACTCATAAGAACTCTGAACAAAGTCCTGGTACAGAGGAAAAGCCTCAAGTCTGTGACAGGAGTGAGTTTTGGGTGTTTCAGAGTGGAGAATAAAATGTCCCTGACTGCACCCAACTGTCCAAATTCAGCTTGTTCAACTCAAGTGAACCCATTTCCAGAAATGGGACAAACACAGAGGTGGACTTCTTGCCTGCTGGGGGAAATATCATCTGGAATAAAAGCTGGTAAGCAGTTTATGTTCGAAGCTTTCAGGAGGCCTTGTCTGACTCTGAAGTCAGCAGAAACAGGAACAGGCCATGAACATTTAAAATAAAAAGTCAGTGCTGCATGAAACAGCAGAAGGATAACTAAGAAAGTGTAAGCAGAAGTGTATAACTAAGTTTGTGATTTAATAACAATACCTACGCTTCTCTAGTCTTTAAAATGCTCTCACATTTTATAATCATTCTGAAATTAAGGCCTAACTACATATTAAAAAAAAAAATTAAAGTAAATCAGAAAGTTTAGGATCAGATTCCATTCCTAATTACTGTAATTAACGAACAAGTCCCCACAATTTAAGGACTGGTTTGCTCAGTTTGGTTTTGGTTTTTTTTTACATAGACCCCTTTTATCTAAGTTAAAAACTTGTAAGTCTTCTATTTTTACATGGAAACCTAAATTCCTGTTCAAATTATTTTAATAAGGTATCAAATGAAGTTCCCAGACTTAGCAAAAAAGACATCTTTGTCTTTTTATTTTCCCTTCCTGTTTGAAGACAAATAAAATATTTAGAACTGGATCATCCCCAAACAAGCACAAATCCTTATTTCCACATTTATATCAACAGTGATTGGTACCAAATATTTCAAATATTAAAGAGAAAACTTGTTGCTTAAGTTACATGAACCAGGGAGCAGATTAAGCTAAGAGAGGAAGGATAAGTGTTGCATACGATGGCTCCCTGAAGCAGCGCTGTCAACTCTTGAGGGTGCTATTCTTCCATCCCAAAGCAGATCTTGCTGTCCAGAAGCTCAGGGAGGGCAAGCGAAGGGCTCTGCAATTCGAAACAGCACCAAGAGTCATCTATACCAAGTCAGCTGCACTCCTTATTGCTTAGGGAAGGAAACTGAATAGAAGAACATAACTGTGAAGGAATGTGACTATCTAAGTTCATTTGTGACTACTAAGAGTTTTTAATTGCACTGGAACACTGAAGTCTATTTCACCTGAACTCTGCTCCTGTGTTGTTCTCAGGCCTTTCACTCCTGTGGGCTGCAGAACAGGTTACTGGCTGCAGGATGCAGGCTGGCCCTGCAGGCTGTGGGCAGGATGGTGCTCTGCTTGCTGATCCAACAGCCTGGCCGTTTGCAGAACGTAGCATGTGGCAGCCCTGTTAGGAACCAGAGTGCAACTACACATTTATTTTACTACCTTGTTAAACCAGAGCTTTGCTACTCTTGCTACTTTGCTACTGCTCCAGACAGGAGTCTGCACGCAAAACTTTTTGGGGTGAATGGCAGCAATGGTCCAGCCTCTCCTCTCTCCCCACCTGCAGAACTGATGGGGGGAAAGAAGAACTATTTGGCAGGGGTGAGCACTGTGGAGCAGAAAGGATGGGATAGCTGTCCTGGGAGTGACAAGGGGATATTATCCTCAGCTGCGCCCTAAGTGCACCTGGGGAGTAGGCAGGGATGGAGCAGCAGTGGTTTCCTATGCAAATAAAGAGCTGGCAATCTACCATCTTACTTGTTGTGGTGTACTGAAACACAAACTTCTCCCCCCTCCTGTTGTTTTCTGCCCCAGGGAGGGGACACATGATACTGCACATAAAAGCTGCCACATATGACAATTTTCAAAGGAAAAGACTTATATGCCAAAGCCTTGGAGGCCCATAGATCAGTATGCAGCAGTGTATGACAAGTCAACCAGAACCTTCCCTTCAGCTGAGAAAGGCAAATGGGGAGCGCTTACCATTTTTTAATGTGCATTTTGGCCCAACAACAGATGATTTAATGACTTATTACAACTTTTCCCCTTTGGAGAAACACAACTCCAAGGTGAACCAACTCAGATCCATGCTATCTTCCTCTTCCTTTTTTGTATCATTCCCCTTTTCGGGGTCTCTATGACCATGTCCTCAATTCTTGCTATCCTTGTGCTCTACCGACTTCTGGCTCCTCTGCTGGGAGCTCAGCCCTTTGCAATTTCCAAGCTAGGTGATCGAGAGCATCTTTTCACTTACATTTACCTGATAACTGCTCACTTCTATTCAAATGACCCTTACAGCCCAATCCATTTCCAGCTCGTCACCTGTAATCTTGCACCAATCAGTCTGTGAAGTTGTCTTATCCATTCACAATCTTTGCATGGTTAATGAGCCATTGCATACACTGTTTCTCTCTTATAATTAGGACCATATTTCACTGACAACATCCATGTTGCCCAAAATACTGCAAATGTTTTTCAGATATAGGATTAAGTACTGTTCCAAAGAACACGCAGTTGAAATACCACCAAAAAAAAAAAAAAAAGTGACACTGTTGCTCCTCATCTCTCAGTGTACTGTTTTCTTCTGCAGTACTAGGGCATCACCTTTGCCTTAAGACTTCCAAAAATGATGTTATGATGCGTAATAGTAGTTCTCTTACTGGTATGCATCAGTTATCCCTTTGTTCAGTACTTGGCCTATCCACAATAACCCATTCTGTCTCTCTCTCTAGTCTTTCACCTCTGATTAAATGATAACCTCCTTTCTTTCACACCTGAATTTACTTTCCAATCTTCCATCTTTACCTTACAAACTTCAATGGTTTCTCTCATAATGAATGGCTCATCATCTTTAATTTGTTCATGCTACATCTCCCTGGATGATGTAGCAGTGTTATTACTCTCTATTTCACAGCTAGAGAGCTGTGAGTTGGAATGACTTGCCAAGGCTGTACAAGAAATACATAAGAAAGCTGAGAATTTAATCTCTCCTATGCCCTAATATCAGCCTGCTAATATCACCACCAGTGAGCATGCAAAAGTTTGACTACTGCTTTCCCACAAAGGAAATCCTTTCATACAGTTCCTTCTTGTTTGTTGGTTTATTAAATGGAAATAGATCAATTTTTTATCTGAAATAAATTTATTTCTGAGGTGAGCTGCCAAGAAAATGTCATTCTTCTTGATTTTTGCCACTGTATGCTTATAGAAGCATGTAGAGAATACAGCTTATTTTCTTCCATACCCTAGCCCTAGTCTACTGGATTGAAGACTCTCATTGATCTCAGTAGGAACCCATGCAGACCCTTACCTGGCATACAAATTATGCAGCAGACCAGTAACAGGGTATCCTACCCCAAACTCAGTTCCCAACTATGCTTTTAGGGAGGTGTTCTCAAAATATTCTCTGAAGATTATGGCTCTTAGACTTTGGCTAACTGCTTTTCATGGCATCATACAAGAGATAATCCAAACCCAGAGATTTAAAATCCTTGTAAATACAGAAAACTGATACTTTTTTTCCCTACTCAGGTGACACCAACTTCCAGCATTTAATTTAGATGCTCTCAAAGTGCCTACATGAGCTGTGCAGGGAACTTAGATTTACAAATCTCAATGTCCTGAACTGCACCTAAAACTAGCTACTGAAATAACAGCGTCTTAATAGTCTTGTCAGCAGGACTGCACACCCGGGTTAGTATCAGTATTTACCAAAATCCTGCTAGTTAGGGCAGTAGCATCTCCTCACTTGTATGAGTAATTCACTCTGATACCCAAAGTACATTGTGATTATGAGCTTCTCCTTAGAACAGCAATTTCTAATACTAACTAAAGTGGCATCTAAGGCCAAACAAGTACATTGGTTTCAAAGCACACCTATGTGAACACTGTGAGGTAACACTGAATCACAAAGAAAAAAATGCCCTTGTTTGTCTCTTATACACGTGTCTGTTATATATGACTGCGAGTTAATCCTTTGAAAATATTCATGTAGTCATCCTGCAATATTATTCATACCTGTCCTTTTAATGTAAAAGGTCATTTTTACTTTGGCAGTCCATAGTCAATCCAAAATCATCTGGTTTCAAGAAGGTACATTTACAAAGCTGAGCTAGTACTTGAGACGACTGCTTAAGTAATGAGAAATCTTGCCACTGACTTAGATGTTACATTTTGCTGTTCTCAAAAGACTTGCAAAAAGAAGATGAGACAGCATGGCTCAGGTTTCATCACTCTTTATAAGTAGTTTGCACTGTAGACATTATTTTTTGAGTTTCTGGAAAAAGAAAAAAGACAAAAATACCAAAAAATGTTAAGCATTTTCCAGAAGTATAGAAAGAGATGCTTTGCTGCACAAAGAATGCACAATCAGAAGAAGATATGAAAAGTGAGAGCAATGGGACTGGAAATGAATATCAGCTTATAAAAATAGTCATGGCATTTCTCAATTATGTATTTTAGTACATGACACATCCTGTCATAAAACTTAGTCCTTGACATGGACTAAGTTCTGTGTTCTCATCCACCTTACTCCCCTTTAGGAGAGACTGTTACAAGGATCAAGATTAAGCTAAAGAGTAAAAATGTGGTAAAAATGTACATTCTGTAGTACAAAATGGATCTGAAAGCCTCATGCTGTCGTTTCACAGTTGAAGACATTGCTAAATCCGTGTCAGACTTCAGCATGAGAGCCCTCAGAGAACTCAAGGATCTGGTGGGCTTTTTCCACTACTCTTCCAGTGAACCTATCGCGTGATTCACTGGTTGGACACTGGGATAACCCATGAGCTCATGGTTTTTGATTGCTAGCCTGCAAATATTAGATGCTCAAAGTACCTGTGGAATTAAGGACTAAGATTTGAAAATATGAAGATAATACACTTTTGGTGCAAACTGTCTTTAATTAATGTCCTAAAGCATTCAACTTCAGTGGTAGAAAGTTTTGGGAACACACTTGACTCATACTTTGAAATGTCAGGTTTTATAAGTGTTGACTCTAAACTAAAAGAAAGCAATTTTACTGCTCAGAGCAGATGCCATCTTGTATCTTAAAATTCAACCCCCCTGTTGAGATAAATTCAGCTTTCTTTAATTATCCCACTGTTAGCCCAGGGATTACTGGCATGAGTAATCCAAGCAAGAGCTGGCCTACTACATAAAAAATGTCAGTGGCACCAAGAGGAAAGGGAGCTCAGGAAGGAAGGAAGGAAGGAAGCTCAGCAAAGTTCTCAGAGTCACTCGGTGACATCACCAATGAATCTAAGCCGTGATCAAACCAACCACCGGCACGGGGGAACAACAGGTGCACAGAGGAAGGAATCAAGTCAGAGGCAATCTCAGCTTGAAAAGGATCACAGGTTTTTTAATCAGTTTCAAGCTAATCATAGTGACACTTCTGGCATCAGAATTTCCTTGACTGTCCTAGGAGTAACCACTGCACAGAGATGAGGCCTAGGAGGTAGCTCATCCTTTGGAGCGGGCATGCAGTGCTGAAGTTCCATCTGTGGCACACTGACCCTGCCAGGGTAGCTGATGTGCACCAGGCTCAGGGCAGCACCAGCTCTCCTGCAGCCACTGGCAGGTGACATGAGATATGGCCCTTCCTTTCCTGCAGGGATTTCCAGGGTCACTAGAAAACATCCACAGAAAGAACCTGGCCCTCCTGCCTGCTGGGATAACACCTATTCTGGCTTCTCAGCCTTCACAGAAAGAGAAGTTGCCCACAGTAACATTGAGCATGCCAGTCCTGTTAATAGAAATAAGGAGTCATTACTCACCACTGCATGAGTTCCTCAAGACCTTCATATTCACATTTTTTTGTTCAAACTGGAATCTTATGCTTTAGGTAAAACAAGTCTTAAGTGAAATAAGAGTTAATCACAAAGCAAGCAAGTCTAATGATCAGTAGGGTTTTCTTGAAAGGATCACAGACAGATAAAAACCTAGAATCCAAAGTTTCAAAGTTTTAGAGGAAAACAGGGCTGGCTACTTCAAATGATGTTGCTTGGAATAAACCATTCCTTCTGCTTCATGTTTAAAGGCAGCTGACATCTGAGCTACAGAATGCTTGAAATAAATATTAGAAGAATTCATATGAATACAATCAGAAGATTTCTTTTGATGGAAGCCATTATATTTTTTACTCATTTTATGCAATCATAAAAGTATTTTGTTTGCAATAATATTTTAGAAAGTAAAAAGCCAGTGACAGTGCTAGGTTGTTTCCAAGGTTTGGGTATCTAAATGCTCATAAACAATGCTGAAGAGGCACTGCCCTTCAGAGAAGATGAAGCAACGATGTCATGTGACTTACCTGGACATAGTTAATAGTGGAGGTAAGTATAATTAAGGCTAATCATTCAACAAGAGCCCAGGGCTGAGGGATTTCTAATTCCAAACAAAAAGTCCTTGGAAACTACTTGTGTTTCTAAGTAAAAAATGAACAAACTATGAAATGGGCTCCCATACTGCAAAAATGTCTTTTTTTTTTTCTTCTGCTGTAATTAAAGATAGGAAATGGGAATAAGGTTTTGGACTCTAAATTATTCACTTTGAATTATTCTTTCAGGCCTAAACAATTATGCTAGATGCTAATTTTAATCAAATTACATGTAATATGTCAACATGAGCATGAATCCTACATTCCTTGACAAACACCAACATTATATTGATGTTACATAATTATATTAATGGGGAATATGAGCAGTACAAGCGTCTCCCATTTATGACATAAATGTGGTAAATATAAAGTGAAATTCAACGTGGCAAACTAAAATTTAATTTCAGAAAAATAACTCCTGTCTTCTTTAAAGCAGGCAAAATTTCCAGATTTTTAATTACATGAGTTGCATGATTCTAAAAAGAATTCATGCAACATGTTTTCGTATTGGGTGCTACAGTTCTTGATTTTATTTTACTAAAATATGTGGTTTTAAAAGGAATATGATGATTTAAAAATCTGTGTGGCACAGAACCCATAGCATGGGAAGGCTGAATCCGTGCTGGTTGTCTGCAATCTGACACTCAGCTGCAAAAGACAAGGAGAGGAAAGTGTAACTTGGCACAGAACCCTGTTGCTCCCTGTCAGAGAAACAACTGCTGACAGTTACCACAGCCAACACAGCTGGCACTTCTGTTGGGTAAGACAGTACCACTGATAATGGGTCAGTATTTTCCATTTAGAAAGGGGCTATTCCCCACCAACATGAATGTTCTGGGAGGCTTTAGAAAGGCTTAATAGATGGAAGTATTTATATAACTAAGTGCAGGGCTTATGGATCATTTACATTTAATTTAAGTCATCAAGAGATCATTTGCATCTATGGTAGGGTCTAGACCACATGGGAATTACTTTTCTCCTTTATTAATAAACTGAAATAAACACCACTTACCCAGCTCAGGATGTCACTGATGAAGTCTGAGGCTCCCATTTGCTCCTCTTTTATGGAAGTTCAAGACACTGTGGGACTCCTAATTACACTTATCCCTTGTACATAGCTGTGCAAGTTCATTTGCTGTTTCCCCTGGATATGCAAAAGTGGTGCCAGTGTTTAATGGAAGACAATCCATATAAATGGATGTGTCCCTATTAAGAGGAAACGCTATATATTCAAGCTGTGGAAAACGCTGCAAGTAGAGCTCAGATCTTGTGACATATCAGCTGCAAACTCGGTCTTCAGGAAGGGGCTTTGCCCCAGTGCCCCTTGCCTATTTGTTTCAGTGGGCTCAGAGCTACACAGTCAAATCGCCCTTACAGCACTGAATTACCTCTAAGTCCTTGGATCTACATATTTTGATCACATCTATGTGGTGGTGGAATATCCAAATGTGTGACTTATCAAATTTTAAGTGGACTGAAAGTCCTTCCAGAAATCTATTAAAAAACACTTAGAAAGAAAGTAAAAGCATGCAGCTCCTCAGTTGCCATAGCTCAGCTACCAGTGCTGCTGTAGCAGAGGTGTCTGAGAGCTGCCTGTGAACTGGCGTGAGAACTACAGCCTTCACGCAAGGGGAGCCAGAGATACGTGGGCTGTTTCAGACTGTGCTGCAGTACTCTCCACTGATGCCATACACTAGTGTTGAATAAATGCCCCTACATTAAATCGATGTTCAGGCAAATGAAATATTTTGTTATAAACTTTTTGTGTTTAAGGCACTTGGAAATATTTTGTTATAAACTTTTTGTGTTTAAGGCATTGGCATTTGTGCCTGAGGCTTCTCAGTTATCTATGGCACCCCTAAAGCACAACGTCCCACATTATCTTGCTAGCAGTACAGAACTTTCTTAAAGCTGGAGTCCTCCAGGACTGGCTGCTTGTGTGCATATTCCTGCCAGGAATACACCTGTCTGCACTCATCCTGTCTTCATTTTGCTCACAGGAAGGAAAAAGGCCACCATATGCATTAGACCCTCTGTCCCATTTGCTGAGTCCCTCGATGTCAAAGGGCTTTACACAAGAAGAAAAAGAGGGTGTGACATGAAGGTACACATAAACAAACATACCTTGAAGAATCTCTTTTCCTGGTAAGCAAAGTCCTTTTCTCCAACTGCCAAACCACATTTGCAGTGGGACTGCAGGTGACTTAAAAGCAAAGCCTGTAGTCCCTGGAAGAGAGCCTCAAAAACCTGCAGAAATGATTGTGACTTTTACCATTGTGACTTTTATTCATTATGCACTTTGAAGGTTTCTACAATTCTGTACACCTCGGTGAAGTCCTCTTTAGAATGTGTATGCTCAGCAAATACTGAGTCTGCAGCAGAACACTCTTCAGGGATAGCAGTGCTTTGGTAGAGTAAGTCTCAGTCTCTGCCAAGTGGCTGCAGGTGGTTGGTTGCCAATGCACATGCAGCACTGGGAGTCGGTGAGAGCAGGTTCAACGTTTTGAAGTGTTCTGTGCTGTCATCAACTTTTCCTTTGCATGTTACTCTCTTTTGCTCCATATTTTTGCAGGTAGGTTGTTACACTGTAAGTCATTAACGTTGTTGTAATATTTCTGAGCCTCAATTATTTTCTTGGGCAGGATTCCTGATAACTTCAATTGGGGTCTTAATTGCAGGAGAACTTCTGATCAAATAAATAATGCCTGATGCATGAAACCCCCACATGATGGCTGAACAACTCAGAATGAGGAGACTTTCCTCTGTACAGAGATTTGCCAAGTTGAATTTTACAGCCATTGAGGTGCACAAACATGACTGCAAAGGGCATGCAGTGATGGAGGGAGCACAAAGCTTCTCCTATCAGAGGGAAGTCTGATATAGTCACTGCTGAGAGAAAACCAGACGTTGTTCCTGGAACATGCTACAAAGTGTTTTATTCTACAAATTTGTCTGCAGTATTTATATTCAATACAAACTTAGATTATGTCTTGTAAATTCACAATGACAGAGACATTCAGATGCCTGCAAGTCTAAGTGCAATTGCTTTGTTCTTCTGTGAGTCTGCATTATGTTTGAAGGTTGGCAGAAACAAAGCAGAAAGCTGTGCCCCACTGTTTCTTTGGAAATTATTTCTGTTTCAGGAGGCAAGAGAACTAGAAACAGTTAACTCACCAAATGCAGAGAATCGATGTTCTGGAAGGAAGATGGCTCTGCTGAGGTAACTACTTAAGTACTTACCTTCTTTTCTGTTGGGGACAAAAGATGGAGTCTACTTGCTTGACCAAAATATCAGTCACTGATTATCTCATCCAAAATTCTCCTCGATGTTAGCAGCGGGAGGTCAGTGACAGACATGTTGCAATTGCCAATACATTTTCTCAAATTGTCCTCCCACATATTTTTTACGATGATAAATAATTCATTTTATATTCATGTTCATAAACAGAATTGAAGTGTAGTAAAAAATCAGGTGGGCTGTCCTCTGCCAGGTGCCAGACTCTCACTTTTGTGTTTCAAATGGCTGTTCCTTGAGCTTTTCATGGCGTTTCAGAGGTCGGATTGGTTGTGGGGAATAATAAAGCCATTGATAACAATGCAGTTTGTCTCCTCATCTTTCCAACACCATGAGACCATAAACAAAGCCAATTTAATTGGTTTTCTGGAAGGGTATTTATTTTAGGCTTCTGTTCTGAACCATTTTGAAGTCTGGATAAAATTAATGACTAAAACTATTCAGTCTTCTTGATATCATAGGAATAAGGTAAAGTTCTTCACTAGAGTATACCCGGTGATAAATAATGCCCTAGTAATTATGGGTGGGGATTTTCATGCGGTGAGTGATGATGCCTTGGAAAAGAGCCATGGCACTGTGCATTCAGAAGCTAAGCTATCTAAATCCTTGCAGGCCTCATTTATGCTTTTGGGAATATAGGACAGGTGTGGCAGTTACTAAACCTGGATATTTGAGAATTCACCTCTTATTCCCAGGTGTGGGCCATTAATTCTCGCTCAGACTTGTTCAGTTCTAACAAGTCTCTTTTGAACCAGATTTTATATGTGCACATATACTCACACAATAAATAACATTTTCCTTTCAATCTATTTATCTACTTTGTTTTACTCATCTTTAGCTATGCACCCCTCATCTTACCTAACATTTTGCATACACATGGCAGCAACCCCACAAAACAATCAGTGGCAGTCTACAGATCCCTGTCATGTTCTGTAGATACCAGAAGACTTGCAGTTTGAATTGTTTAGTACAATTACTAAAGAAGCCCGGGTAAAACTCAAGCCGAGCCCCAGTGAAATTCACAACAAAGGCTATACTAATTTTCATTGGATCACTAGACATCAGAGCAAAGCCAGAGAACACTCAAACACAAACACATGTTTGTAAAATCCTGCAAAAAATCTGTAAAGGAGTATAGTGTTCATTCTTTTTGTTAGATGATCTTCCAGAAATCTGAACACTCTGGGTTGACACACCTAGAAGCCTCCTCACAGACCAGGCATTCTTCAGGAACATATTTGATATTTTTAAACTCAAATACCTACAAGAAAGCTTCTAATTCCATATTCTGATATTTCCATAGAAGGTCACAGATTGTAATCTCAGCTGCTTCATTCACTTCAAAGGGGCTTCTGGCTACTGAGGACTAATGTATATCTGGTCTCTTTATATACCTAAAATACATTGGTCATCTCCTAGGCAGTCCTCTGGAATACAGTGAAGAGATGGGATGATATATGCTAAATTTTGAAACAGCACACATTTTTATTACAGTATTTTTATGTGCAAAGAATTGTCACAAAGGTAACGAGATGTCCCTCTACCTTCAAATCCCTCAAGAAGCCATGGCTATAATGGCACACTTCTCAGATCCAAGTACTATCTGGTGAAATGGAACACTGCTATTGGAGAACCTGAGCTGGCTTGGCTTGAAGAACAAATTCCTGACAGCATGACAGCATAGACTGAGCAAGGCTTCCATTAAAATATAAATTTACTATCAACAGGTATTTTGTAGCTATGAAAGAGAAGACTCCAATGATATGTGACTGCTGAAGAACCCAGCCTACTAACCACAATACCACATAAAAAAGTGAAACTTGCAAAAATGGGCACACCTTTATCTGCGCAGTTGGCTGGTTCTGAAAGTGCTTCCTAACAGTTTCTGATTAAAAAAATTACCTTCCTGATAACAGCATGAAACAAAAATATGGCAATTAGGAAATCAAATCTCAGGGCACCACTATTGCAGACTCAACCTAGATGAAACCAGTTCATCAAGCTTGAAGTACCAAACCTCTCATTCCCTTCAAAACTCTAGAGGAAATGTGAACAGCTGTAGCTGGAGAAGCACGGCACATAACACCTATAGAAATGACAGCTTGGGTTTGTTGTAAAAGCATACAAATCATCAATGCATTAGTTTTCCACTATATGATGTCTATATCTCACTGATCTATTAGTTTTTTCAGATGCTGTAAGACTTCTGTGTTAGCCTTATTCCTTTTGCTATCACCCAATAGCCTGCTGAAGTTGTGGGGAACAGCTGTCTATTATGAGGTTTTTTGTCCTCCTCCATTTGAGAACCATTGCATTTATTTTGCCCATGTAATTGAGTTAATCAGTTTTCAGAAACCAGTATGAATAACTCTAGATAGGAAGACAACCTGGCTATTTTGATAACTGCAAATAATGGGGAGTAGTACTAGAAGATGCAGAACTTGTAACTGGAAATACTTAGTTACAAGACTTATTAGCTGCATAGAGAGAAAGAACAAAGGCACTCGATTTTTCCTGCAAATGAACTCCAGGCAATGTGACAATAAAATGGATGTTTGCTATTAGAACAGATTGGTTCCTTTCTTTACTTAGTATTTGCTAGAACAAAAGCGCTGTAACTTTCCAAGGCTGTAGTGAGTCAGTGCTGGAATTAGCAGTATCATACTGAAATAGTGATCACCACTCAACAATCTCTCCTCTCCTTTCTCCTCACCTAGTCAAAAAGGCTACCTCTGACAATTCAGCTATTAACAGATAAGTTTCTGTCATTTAAATTATTAAATCATAGTGAAAAACCAAACTCTGTGCTTAGGAAGTATCAGCTTTTTCAAACAAATAGGCAGAGCTATTAATATTGCTTTTTCTCTCTGTGCTTAATTTTTTTTTAATACAGCCAGATTCCTGAGAAAAGAAAATCAGCGATCCTTCTGCTTTCTGAAGCTTTAATAGCCTCAGCTCTGCAAAATTCAGATTTCTAACAATAGGATTTTGGTCTTGGTGCAGGTCAGTCCTGAACATGAAAGTAATTATTGTAATACCAAAATGCAGGGCTGTTAAGAGAAGGGAGATTTGCAATAATAAGATTATGGAAAACCTCTATTACAGACTTCGTATTTCTGGGATATTCCTGCATGAATGCCATCTGCTTGGTGATCACAAGGAATGTAATCATACTGAGAGAATCTTTCCAGTTTTGAATAAATCTAGGTTGAGATTACCAAGAAAAGTTACCAAGGTTATATTTTGGTATAATTCAATGCATTTGCCCTTAAATACATCTGAGTATTCATCACAGCCTAGAATTTTGTGGTTTTTACCTAAGGGCCTATTTATTTCCACCTGTAAACTACATATACAAATATATTTATTCTTTTCTCTTCTGAATCACTGGAGAGAAATTAATGATTTCTTCTCTAGAATTCAAATGCGTGGCTGTTAGACCAGAGTGAAAAAGTAAACAGCAGCATCATGTGTGAAAATCAAACTTTGAAATGAAGTGAAAAAAAATCCAGCAAAGGCTTACCCATGAGGGAAACAGGGGCAAATGCTTACAGAAAGAAACATTTAATGCGTGGGTTGTAGTCCAGGAGTTTGTAGGGGTTTTATTTTAAGACAAAGAAATAATTGCCCATGAAGACAGAGGAAACACGTGTGAACAATGGAAGCAGACAAAACAGAAACTATTCCAAGGGCCACAAAATAGCTTTCACTCCAGGTGAAAGGCTCCAGAGAACTTCTTAATGCTTTTGTGTTAAGGGAACATACTGAGTGGGCAGTAAACAGGGACATTTGTCCCAACAGGCTCCTCTCCCCTTTATACCTTCTAACTCCAGTTTCCACTGTTTCTATTTCCTCAGTGGCCTTTCTGCCTCTAAACGTGAATTGCTGTAGATTACTTGAAGACACTGAATATCAGTGTAATTTTTTTCCAGTATTAAAGTCTTTAAACAACTGTGAGACTGGATAATGCATGTGAAAATAAGATACTATTATCTTATAGTATTATCTATAGTCATATGGGTAACCGGTGCTATAGGAACACATCCAGAACAAGAGTGAGAAGGGCTCCATCCCAGCAGGGACCAGTGTCTGCTTGTGACACCCCACTCCAGAGCTACTGCTCATCTGGCACAACTTGTATATGAGCAGGTAAAGTGTGTATTTCAATGCCACATCCCAGCTGTCCATATATTTCTGTGCTTACTTTTTAGATTGCTTTAATGATATTCTATTTTTACTGTAACATTGGGGAGAAAAAGTATCCTGCAAAAACTGAAGTACACTGTGTGATGGTTTCCTGTAGCAAGATACAATGCCAACCAAGCACTGGAGTGTCTTACACGCAGGGAATTATGTGTGAGCTTTAACGTTTAAAATAATCAGACTCTGTGAGAATAAGTTTGTCTGCTTTTTATTTTCTTCAGCTATCTTTGATGAGGATTAAAGAATGAATGGTCATAAAGTGCTCTACAATCCTAGGAAAGCATATTAAGAGCACCCATTTACTTAACTACTGTGAGCAAAGGATAATGTTTAATGCTTACCTGGAATTTCACTCTAGCTATAGGTGGATGAGTCATTGTCACAGAAAATGTAACAGTTTCAATTAAGAAACAGAAAAACATTAGAGAAGGTAAAGCAAATACTTGCTGACTGACAAGGAAAAGTATCTTTGGGGTAAATGAGCTGAGTAAAACTGTTTGCCCAGACTAACCCTCAGAATTTTTCTGCAAATATGGTTTATTTTCCACATGGCTTTACAAAACAAAACCCCTCCATAACATCTGACAGCCATAAAAATGGTAAATACAAATAATTGTATCTATATTACTGAGCTCTGCAACTGTATTTACAAATCTAATTCTTCTCAGGTCATTTGCAGACATAAAACATTTTCAAGCAAGTCTATGTGCTAAAGAGTAGCATAAATCATTAAATTTTTTTTCCTCTATATTAAAAAAATCCCACTTTTCCTACAGTATTGTTTTACTGTCTGCACACTTGAACTTGTTTCAAACTTGCCTACCTTATAAACAGATGATTTTCAGACCTGCCCACTGCAAACACACACACACCTGTGTATTGAAGTGTACATTTCCCATTCAGGGAGCTGCAAACACACCCTGCTCACACACAGCTTGAGATGTGAGCATATGTGTGCATATATATAGTAAGTGTATGCTTGTTTGGGCAGAACTAAAGTGATACAAACCAAAGTGTCTGGAAAACATTATGGGCAAAAAGAACTTTTCTCCACAAAAAGTGATGTATTTTATAACAACAAACATACCAGTGAAATGGTGCATAATCTTCCTGTGACATTGAACTCTATGACCCAGGTGTTTCCTAGTCCGCCAGCATTTAGGGTTTTTTTTCTAATAGTAAGTTTGAAAAGAAAAATCAACTAAGAATCGATAACATTTAGAAATTTGTCATAATTTCTGTTGTCAAGAGAGCTGTTGTTACTTTTATTTGATGTCTTTGGTATTCTTTCCCCTTGATCTCACAACGTTCTACGGAAGCAAATCCACACGGCAGCGAGGATCCAGATGGGAACGCACTGTCAGGTGTTAATTAACAGCCTGGGAACAGTTAGGAGATGCCAATCAGTACGGAAACACACCACCATTTACTTCGATGCCCGTGGGGCCCTGGCCAACTTCAGCAGAATCACAGAACATTCTGAGTTGGAAGAGACCCACAGGGATCATGGGGTCCAGCCCTTAAGCGAGTGGCCCATACGAGGATCGAACCCACAGCCTGTGCCCGGTACCCCCAGGAAACCGCCGGGCCTGGCCCGGCCCGGGCACACTGAAGCTGCGCTTTCCCTCCCGCGGGGCCCGGGACAAGCTCCCCGCTCTGCCCGTGCGGGGACTCAGCCGGAGACGCGGTTTCGGCTTCTCCCCCTCGGGCTGTGGGAGGTGCCGGAGCCTCCTGGAAGTACGGGCGGGCCCCCGGTTCCCAGCGGCGTGGGGAGGCAGCCGCCTCGCTCCCCGCCAGCCCCCGGCCCGGGCGGGGCAGCCTCTCGATCCCGTCCCCCGTCAGACAGGGGAAGAAGCCTCCTGGGGGCCCGGGCGCAGCCGGCCCAGCGACACGCGTGCCCGTGACCGCGCTGTCCTCCAGCGCGGCCGCAGCAACGCAGGACAAACCCTGCGAGCGGCCGTGACAAGGCCCCGGCCGTGGCCAGACTCAGGCCGTGACAAGGCTCCGGCCGTGGCCGGGCTGAGGCCGCTGGGGACCCCCGGCCGCGCTGGGGCTGCCGCCCAGCCCGCAGGCCGCCCGCGGGCCTCACGCACAAACCCCTCGGGCTGCGGCCCCGCCCCGCGCGGGCGCTGATTGGCCGCAGGCGCTGCCAATCACGCGGCGGTTGCATCACCCGGGCGGGCGGGGCGGCTCCGCGCGGTGTCGCAATCGGCGCTCGCCGCACG
>NW_024581093.1:19207200-19215166 GCF_017639235.1 Corvus kubaryi | reverse complement strand
CTCCCTCCCCTCCCCTCCCCCGGTGAAGTCACGGCTTGGCAGCGCCGGGCACCCCCGCGCCCCGCTCGGACGGGGGAGGAGCAGCGCGGCCTCGGCGGGCGGGCGGCCCGGGGAGGGCGGCGGTGGCGCCATGGGCCCGCCGGGGAGGGCCGGGCCGGTCCCGGTCCCCGTGGTCGGTCCCGGCCCGGGGGCGGGGGGGAGGGGGGGAGTGAGGCCGTGCCGGGGCGGTTCCGGGGGCGTTTGGCGGCGGGGCTGGGCGGCCGCTCACGGTGCGGCGGGGTAGGAGTGCGCTCGGCCGAGGGGCAGCCGGAGAATGCGGCCCGGGGCGCTCGGGAGCGCCCGCGGTACCGCCCGGTGCGCGCCCCTCCCGCCGCGCGGCGCCCTGGGGAGCGTCTCCACAGATGTTTCAGGTTCTCGGCGAATTTCCATAGTTCCAGTTGCAAGTTTCAAACCGGAGCTTTGGCAGGCAGGGAGTTCGGCGTCGGCCTTAGCGCTGACATCCGGCAGGGAAGAGCAGTCGCAGCTCCGTAACACTGCCATGCAGAGCCTCTTCGGAAAGTATAAGCATTTATAATTTTCAAAACTTTCGGATTTAAGGAATTGGTTCATCGTTAGAAATCACAGCTGTCGTTTTAATTCGAAAGACAGAGTCTTTTGATACCTCCTCCCAGTGTTTGGGATTCTGTCAGAATACGTGCTTTATGTGTTCTGATTCAGTCTGTTAAGGATGTCAGAGTGCATTTTTCTTGTAAGATGTATAATAAAAATTGAGATTTTGAAATAAATGTGGAAAAGTGATGTTGTCAGCTATGGCAAGAAATGATGAGTTTGAGCTACTCAGTCTCAAAAGTTGTTGCCCAGCCTTCAGTACGTGGGCACTAGCATCAGCTCCTGCAAACCTGTGAGTGTGAACCGTGCAGGAATCAGCCCTCCTGTTGTTCAGCAGATGCGTGCCTGGAGTTCTGTGCCACTGTTCTTAGTACAGGGTCATCGTAATCTAGAATCGGATCCTATCATGGTGTTCCTACTGAAGTCTAAGACAAGAGATGCCACTTATTGCTGTTCAGATTGGAAACGATTTTTGCATTTGACAAGACAGCTGCGTGAATTTGTGCAATAAAATCATTCTGACTAATGATCAGAATCAGCTCAGCGACATCTCAAGAAAGGAACAGAGAGAAACACTTTGGATTCTTTGCTACCAAGTTAAGAAAAATACTGATTTAATTGACAAAACACATTTTTTGTTTTTTTGTTTTTGCCAAAGCAAACATTTGGAAGTTTAATGTCTTTATTTTTATTTTTTGTGTATGTGAAAGCAAGTGAAGGCCTTCATTGCTTCACTGGTCCCTGAGGAGTACTGTGAGACAGTAAGAAACATCTTTCTGCCTGAGAAGACACCTCTTGAGTTACCAGCTATTACGCTGTAGTGGGTGGCCAGTTGGTTTCCTGGGTGGCCAGTTGGTGGCCTAAGGAGAGAACTAGGCAGTTCTAACTGGCCACTGGAAACACTACCATGTGTTGGGTGGAACCAGCCTAGGGCTGTTGCTGAGCTGAAGCTAATGAGCAGCTTTATGGGAACAAGATGCTGGGAAACTGGGCTGGCTGGCTGAGGAGTTGTCTTTTGCTGTGCTGGGGCTGTCACCCAGTCACGGGAAAGCAACCTGTGTGGAGAGGCATGGAGCAGCTGTGTTTGTGTTGCACGGGCTCTGAGGAATTGGAGACCTATCTGCCTCCCCACCTTCTTGGCCTCTCCTAATTACCACGTCCTTTACCTCGCCCTTCTTGAGAGTCCCCTCGCTATGTCTCGTACCTGCTGCCTTTAAATCTCCTTGCAGTATCTGCTGAAGGATGTCCCGTAGCACCTGCTGCTATCTGGGATAGCCTTCTGACAATTGGTAATAGGCATCCAGCCTCCACATCACCAGGTAGAAAAACTAGTTTCAAGCCTCAGCTGTTAGCACTCCTGTAACTCTGTGATACAGTACAGTTAGTGCTACTTGCTCTGCATATTCTTTGGAGCAGGACAGGAATCCAGGTGTCACAGCTCCCAGTTAAGGGTTCTAATCATCAGGCCAGATAAGAGCATGTCTCACTCAAGAAAACAGTTACTTAATAAAAACCAAATCAGTTGCAGTGGGAAAAAACAGAGCGGGGTCTGTTCTAGCAGGGCTAGAATTCCTGCTTGAGAGGTGTGACACTGGTTGTCTTCTCTGCTTATATCCATGTACTGCCCAACTAAAATACTCCATTAATATTAGGTTTAATGGAACAAATAATTTTTTTGTTGAATCTTGGGGAAATCTGTTAGAGATAGGAAAGGAGTGTTAAAGCAGTATTAAATAGTTTTGATAGCATAGAGAGAAGTAGCACATGGAACCTGGTGATGTGAAGAAACTTGTTAGGTGTCAGGTGGGGTTCCTTTGGGGGCAGGAGCCACCCCTTCCTCTGTAGCAGCTCATGGAGCACAAAAACCAGATTGTGAAAATGGTGTGGTGACATAACTGGCCTGTCCAGGTGAACTTTGCAAGCACTGAAATGTGTTGAAGCAGAGGGGACAGCAGGACATTCTGTCTGATTTGAAAAAGGTATCAAAAATATACTTGTCAGAGACAACCTAAGAAAACTGTATATGCTTTGAGGGCTACAGAAATCCTGTATTTTAAAATAAAGTGCAGACAAGGCCAGTGTATGCTCTAAGAGGAGCATACACTCAACACCTTGACTAAAAATGTCTGTGCATTTACACATGCACAGCTAATACAACTGGCCCTGCCAGTCTTGTGTTGGTGTACAGGAACACCCTGTCAGCAGGGTGTTCAGTTTAACTGCCCAACCAAACTGCTTATTTGGTCAGAATCTGAGACTGAAACATGGTTTGCAAAAGTTGCTTTAAGAGTTGAAACTGGGAAAATACTAACACAAAGGTGTTAGACACTATGTATCTAGATTCAGCTCCACAGATGTCAGAGAGAGTTGATGGTCTCATTCTGCCCTGAAATAGGAAAATGAAAAGATTTCTTGATAGGAAGGGTGTGGGTGTAGTCATACACCTTCACAAGTGGGAAGACCTTTCAGTGACAGGGAATGTTAATTTTCAGTAACATTCAAGCCAAATTTATTGGGCTTTTCCATGAATGTTATTGAACCACACTGCAGCTGCATCTCATTCTGGCTCCTTCATCATGGAAAAAAATACGCAGTTGATATACACAGTTGAATTCTGACGTTTTAATGATATCCCATCCGAAAGTAAAACAGCAACTCAGACTGCTGAGAAAAACAAACAGGAACAGTACACAGCTGATGAACCTGGGAGTTCAGAATGACCAGTGACACACAGAAGCTTGCTTACAAACCTCTCACACATCCCTCCATTCATCAGCCAGACAGTGAAGCCATCCCTCGCTGTGCTGTTACAGATGCGAGACGTGTTTCTGGGCTGGCCACTGCCCACCCCGGGCAGTCAGCACTGCCCAGTGCTGCTGCAGCTGGTTGCTTTTCCCCAGCCACCTGGAGGATGGGCAGGCAGCATGTATCACCCTGGTTGTGCGATACTGCATGTGTGTGTGACACAGTGCTGGGCTGCACTGCTGCCACGCAGTCTGACCTCAGAGTAGGATTGTTTAGTGCCAGTAAAATGCTTTTCTTCAACATGACAAACCCACACTGATTTGACTGATCACTGAGTATTTTTCATTGGAACCATAGGTAGGTGTTTCAGGAGCTTAGGACCGTCCTGTTGCCCTTCCCCTCTTCTCTCCCAGCCATTTAGGAAGTCATCCTGTGAGATGAGAAGAGAAGGGGACCAGCTGTTAGCCTTGCCAGGGCCATGGCCCTGCAGCAGCTATGGTGGAATCCTCCTTGTGCCACCAGTAGGGCCAGGAGCAGGCTGACCTCAGCAGCGGGAGAACATGAGTCAGGTGAGAGGATGTCTTGCTCATCAGGCCAGTTTGTCTGCTGGAGAGTGGACAATGACCAGTGCATGAACTAGGGCAGGGGACCTTATTTGTGGATGAGTCAGCTGTGGTTGCTGTCTTTTTATGGGTGACGGTCCCTGTCTTTGTGTAGTGATCTACACTGCCATCACCTTGTGTTCCTGTCCCACCTGCTCCATACATACTGTTACAGGCTCAGCACATCGCTTGTGGTTGAATGTCACCCAGACACAGCCTTTGCAATGTGCTACCTTTTCCCATAGATTTATTTTCCCCCTCAGTACTGGTAGACCTTACAACAGCCATCAGTTTGAACATCAGCTTTAAAATAAGTGCTGTAAGATAGTTGAGAAAAGGTGGGTGGACAGGCTGAGCACCCTTGCTCCAGAGAAAAGAGATCAGGGAGGAATTTGTCTGTGGATACACCCAGAGATGTGGTCCGAAGAGGACAAGGATCAAGTACCCCTGTTGGTCAAGAGTCAGGCTGTTAATAGTTTTAAGCCACAGAAGGAAAACTCCAGTCTGAAAACTAAGAAAATTGTACAACTGGAGGAAAAGTTAGACAGTGGAACATGTTGCCAAGACAGAGGTTGTGAAACTGGAGATATTTGAGGCTAGGCTAGACACCCATCCATCAGGGATGGCTTTGGAATAACTGAGTGAAGCCAGTGAACAATTCAAACAGCTTGACTAGATGACCCAGTAGTAGTCCCATCCAATCCAAATACGTTTGAGGCTTCAGAAATGTAGTTGGCAGCTTGTCCACTTCCGTAACAGTTATGATGTGTCACTGCCAGATGTACCATCAATACTTTACGCTAAAGCTGGTGGTGTCTAAGATTGTAGCTCAAGCCAGCATCTTTAATAGCTTTTTTTTTTTCCCCTACTAGGTTCACCTTGCCCTTAATCCATGTGAAGATCTGTTGGAAACACCTTCTGGAAACACAAGAGTTTTCAGTCTCCTAATAAGTTCTGTTGTGTCCAAGAACAGCCTGTCCAAATGAGCAAGACATCCCAACAGAACACCACTACAGATGCGAGTGGAGTAAGTGTGATTCACACCCAAGCACACTCCAGTGGTTTGCAGCAGGTTCCCCAGCTGGTGCCAGTTAGTCCTGGTGGTGGAGGCAAAGCTGTGCCTCCGAGCAAACAGGGAAAGAAAAATTCCTTTGTGGATAGAAACAGTGATGAGTATCGTCAGCGCAGAGAGCGAAACAACATGGCAGTGAAAAAGAGCCGGTTAAAAAGCAAGCAGAAAGCACAAGACACACTGCAAAGGGTCAACCAGCTTAAAGAAGAAAATGAACGTTTAGAGGCAAAAATTAAACTCCTGACCAAGGAGCTGAGCGTACTCAAAGACTTGTTCCTTGAGCATGCCCACAATTTTGCAGACAATGTGCAACCTGTTGGCACTGAGACCACCACAACAAATCCAGAAAACAGTGGACAGTGAACACCTGCGACCTTACGGAATGAACTCTTGAGGTGCAGTTTGTCTGCAGTGCCCATGCAGTAACCAACCAAAAACTGTACCTTTAGTCATTGTTTTGTGGAAATTTCTTCTTTTAGATTTAACACTGAAGATTTGTAACAAACCAGAAACTAGTTAGGGTATTTGTTTTAAATATTTTTTTCTGCAAAGATTTATGCAGATCTGAACTCCTAGCCAACAAGGAATGTAATATTTAGGAGATAACATTTTCACAGGAATGTTCACTTACCATTTTAGACTTTGCATAATGGGAGGAATCCAGCAGGATGGCTCACTATAGTATCAGAAACCTGTAATTTGATAGATTTTTCAAATACCTGTTAGTGTATTTAGGCCCTTTGTTTTCTCCATTACGTATTACAAAATGCAAAGGCTGTGGAGAATGCTTTTTACTTTAAATCTGTAGAGCAAGTCCTATGAAGCACCACGTAGGTCCCTCCTGCCCAGTTATAGTTAATGGGGACGTTGTAGTAATAGTGAGGCTGGGATGCTTACCAAGGTTCACCAGAAAAATAACAATATGCTCTGATGATAATATACAGGCGGCCTCCAAATGGCACATGAAGCATCATGTACGAGAGGCAAAGCAGCACACTGACAAAGCCTTTTATTTAAGCTTGTGTTCATACTGCTCAGATATGCTCAGTGACTGGGGCCTTATGAGAACAAGAGTTGGTTTTCAGAAAATTTCAAAATGCTACCAAAAAACTGTGCCCTGCAAAATTGCATTCTTGCTGGGAAGGAGGTACTGGGGAGAACAAAAAGTGCAGCTTGGCTACACAGTGAAAGGGGCAGGACAGTATATTCAGCTGGGATATATGGATCTCTGCTGGCTGACATTCATCTTACAGAAATTTACAGTGGTTTTAAAAATAAATGGCCCTAGCATGAATAACTGATTCAGTGGAATTTGTACAGGCATCATACAGCTGTGTGAAGGAGTATCCTTGGTCTTGTGTTATTTCCATACAAGTTTTTCTGTAGCAACTTTTTTATTGCTACTGCTAAGTCTTTGCCATGATCCATAATGCAGTCCTATGTGTTGTATTGAGGATTTAAACAAAGTAAAGCAGGAACTTTGATGTAACTTTAATTTATTTTTATTTTTAAGTATTTCATTGATGGTATGGCTATTTTACATTTAACCTGTGTGTCTGTCTTGTAGATTACTACACTGTCTTAATTTCCCTCTTACAGTACCTTTGTCCATAGATTATTTTGGAGGATGCTTGTTTGCTTTGTATCTGTACTTAGGAAAAAACTTGGATGTTACCTCTATGAAGATATTGTTAGAGAGTGAAACCTTGAAAAGTTATTTTTTGAATTTAAACTTTTAATACATGTGGAAAACTTTAATGGATTGTTTTGGATTATAGTAGACTTTTTACAGATATGTTTTTTCATTCTAACTGCATCTTAAGTTTGTAGGGTTGAAATACCAGAAGCTAATAAAAATGTTTTGCTTGTAGTGGCCTCGTTTTTCCTGTGCCTTTTCTATTTCCCTCAAGTGCTGAGTTGCCCATCTCAGCTATCTTGGAGAAATCAGTGCAATAGTCTCTGTTCCCCTCTTTCACTCAGGTTTTTGCTCCATGGAAGCAATCAGAAACTCATTACAGTTTTGTCTAAATGCCTGATTTAACAAAAAAGGAAAAAAAAAATTAAGACTGAAAATTTACTGCAATTAGAGGGAGGGGAGAGGAGCAGAACACCAAAAATTACAAGGAAAAAGATGACCTGAAGGCATCTCATTTGTTAACTGCACGTCCTCTGGTGAAAAGGCCAGCACTAATCTCTTGCCTTGTCTGACCTGTGAACTGGGACTCTGTGGCCCTGTAGTCCTGAAGTTGGTTTGCCTGGCCGGTGTGGGGCCCTCCTCTACCAGTCCGAATAGAGACTGCAAATCTTGGCTGTTTGTTTCTGATTTTGGTGAAAAGGGTTTCTTAGATCTCTCCTGAGTGGGGCTGATCCTCTTTCCAAAGCTCTGAAGGGTGACTTTTCCACCTGTTGCTCCTGACAGCTCTGATCCCACTCCTTTCATGTTTAAAACTAAACCACTGAGTTATGAAAAGTAATTTGTTTGGAAAATCAGATTTCTGGTTTATCAGTCTCTGCATTGGTTTTCTTTACCGATGCTGTGGTTTAAGCCCAAGTGGAGAATGAGCCCCACGCAGCCACTCTCGTCTCCCCACCCCCTCAGGTGAGAGACAAACTGCAGATTACGGGTTGAGATAACAATTTACTGGAAACAGCAACCAGATAAGAAAACAAACAGTGATGGCAACAACACTAATGACAACAGCGTGTAAGAGAGGGCGATGCCGCGCAAAGCGCTCACCAAGCCCAACACGAGTGGCCCTCGCTCCGTTCGCCGCTCCTGCCCCGGGACAGGAACAGAAACGACAGAAATGGCGGCGCAGCCTCCACACAGCACATTTGTCTTGTACCCGCAGCCGCGCCTGCACGGCTCCAGCCGCCCCCCTCCCGGCACGGGGACAGCGATCCCTGGCCTTGGCTGACACCGGGACAGCGATCCCTG
>NW_024581093.1:19059489-19207190 GCF_017639235.1 Corvus kubaryi | reverse complement strand
TGGCCTTGGCTGACACTGGGACAAGGATCCCTGGCCTTGGCTGACACTGGGACAAGGCCTGGGAGGAGCATCGGGCTCTGCAGCCTCTTACTGCTATAATTGTAACAAATCATTGTTTTAAATGTACCCTCAGTAAGAGGCTGGTTGCAAGAAAGGGGTCAGTGTTATTTCAAGCCCCCACCTGCTAAAGTTGCTCCAAGGAGCAAAGGCCCTTTCCCCCAAGGTGAAGTAGCCCAGGCTGTGTGACAGCAAAGTACCTCCATCTCACCCGTCTGCTGCAAGGCACAGAAAATTTCCGTGTAGACCTCTAAAAGTTAAGATTTTCTTTTTGACGCATTATTCTTAATTCCAGTCTGTGACAGAATCCAGTTCCTGTCATTACACACAGTTACAGCACCACACATTTCACCAGGAAACCTGACTCCCACTTTCTTACTGTACCACTAAGGGAAGGGGTCTGCTCGAGCCCCCATGAGCACTGGGAGGCTGCACTCCTTTGACTACTCTAGCTGCAGCCAGGTAATTGCAAGGTAAACTCAGAGTGCACCCAACCCGAGGGAGCTGAAGCAATTTCTTGCAGCAATTTACATGTATCATTTCAGAAGTGTTCAGACGTTTCTAAATGCACAAATTTGCTCAGCATAACACATACTCTGTTACTTCGGTGCCACTCTATTCAAGTCTGTTTGTGCCAAGGGGAAAAGGCATTTGGGAAAACGTGATAGTAAGAGTATAAAATATCTTGATGTAGTCAAAAAGAAAATTTGCCATAACCCATATTTTCACCTCATTAATACACTTTAAATTATTAAGTATCACATTTTAAAGTATTAAATATCACTTTGCCTTTTTAAAAAATGTTTATTCCCCTTCCCTTCCACAATTTAGGAAAAAAGGTCTAATTCACTTTTTGCTTAAGTGGATAAAAACGATCATAATTACAGAACAAACTTCTGGAATGAACGATGAAATTTATATTAACCAAGTTTGTGGGCCTGATGATGAAGGAAAATGGGAGAGGATGCCCCATCCAGACCAAAATGCATCCCCATGCCGGGCAGGCAGAGCAGGGAGCTGGGTACGTGAGCGGGTGCTCCCCGGCCCCGCGGCGGCTCCGTGCCACACCCCAAAGCAGAACCAGTTCTGCCTCCTGCAGAGCTCGGCACTGCTCGACCTGTTCCGCAGCAGCAGAGCCCAGCTTGTGCCAACATTCATCCCAGCCAGGGAAAGGCCTATTAACTACACTGGGGTGATGGCTCCGTTGAAACAGTTCCAAAGCTCTCCTTCTTTCAAAATCTGTAAAGTGTTACTATAAAATAGTAACTGCTGCTGAACCCAAGCAACAACAGGTTTCGGAGTGCCCAAAGCAGTGAGCCATCCCCTGGGTGTGTTCAGAGCCTGCCGCAGGAAAACACTTGGGCAACGAGGCTGAGGCCATGATCACTGTCTTGCACTGAAAAAACCTGAGTTTTAGGGGCAGGTAAGTTCAGAGCAATGCAAAAAGACTCTGTGTTCTCCTATCTGCAAGGCTACCAAAGCGAAGCCTGATGTCCTTGTGCAGGTACTACATCTCAGAGGTGGAAGATTTCAGTCAGCACAGCAGGAATACGAATACAGCAGCACATACAAGCTTCTGATCTCACACCCTCCCTTCCTCAAAAAACTGTTCCTCTTCACAGTCAAGAATTCCTGCACTTGCCTCTTACAAACCAATGTCAAGAAACCTCTAAAAAATGTATATAGGCTTATTTATTAACTGAGTGACATTAATGCAGTCCTCTGGATTGTTTTGCAATGTTTCTTTGGTCTCCCACATGCAGTTTCCTAGGTAGCAATGGGTCACCATGCTGTTGGGAATAAAGAGCAGGTTCTTGTCACACAGACCAACCTGCTTAGCAAAAAGAGCTCTCTTAGAGCAACATATTAGACAGTTTTTAAGGAAATTATTTCAGGCCTAAATCCAGTCCTGAGGAGGGCACAAAGGCTGCGGCACAGTGGTTTCTGACACCATCAAAGCCCATGTTGTGCTGTGCCCCCTGTGTGAGATGGGCACTTGCAGGAACTCACAGTGGATCCCACCACCCACCTGTCAGTGGCCTGGTGTGAGCAACAGAACTGAGATGCTCACGCCAAGATGCTGAGATAACAACTCAGCTGATCCCTTCAGTGGGAAAATCCTCATGTGGCTGGCAGTGAGACCCAGAAGGGCCCTGATGCTCTGCTGTGGCTTCAGCTCCCCCTGACACAGCAGAGGGATGTTCTGAAGTGGCTTTGCAGTCAAACTGTGACAGAGCCTGAATACTGAACAGGAGTTTTGATGTGTATGTAAAGCGAGAAAGATTATTTTTATGTAGTTATCAGCATCTAGTGCTATTTTATGATGCAAGAAATGTATTTATTATCCTGCAGGCTGATGAATACCTACAGTAAAAAAAAGCTTCTCTTGGTATTTTAAATCTTGCATGAGTGGAAAATCATTTTGTGACCAACATTAATATGTTTGTAATGTATCCAAATAAAATTTACATTATTTCATTCTGAACTGTCTAACAATGAACTGTTAAAAATAACTCTATCATGCTGCACAGCATATACTGCTGAGTGACCATGAGCCCTGCAGCAAAGATATTCCTTTCTTTCAACTTTTCAGGGTCACGAACACCATAGCAGTCTATTTTTTTAAGGAACAAATAGATGAACAAATATAATGAGCATGGGGCTGTGTGTGAAGGATCAGTGCAGCCACTATCCAGAGCAGAAAACTGGCTAGCAAAGGGTCAAAGTTTGCAGAGCATGAATTTGTAGTAGGGTCAGATAAAGAAGCAGGAACTGGAGCAGAAAAACATAATGACCACAAAGTTGTGAACATAAATGATGCCAAGGTGAATTTTAATAAAAATTTGATTCTGCTTACTGCATTGATACAGATCCATAAGAAAAATGTGTCATTATGTCCACTGAGAACAACTGATTTTTATTTCTATTTTTCACAGGACTTGTGATGAAGTTTAAAAAAGGACTTGAGTGTTATAATTGCTCATAGCTTTCAGATAATCCATTTGGTATTTCAGAGTCTTAATCATCAAAATTCAGATTTAATTGCAAGACACATCTGAGCTGAGATGTGACAGAAGTATAAGCCCCACTGATAAGGCAGCAGGGCTATTTAGCTGCCACTTGGTCACGTAAACTGCTGATTGCAAGCAGCAGTTGAGTTACCTGGGTATCAACTGCTGAAGCCTTCTACTTTCATTTTTAATGCATGAAGTTTTCCAGCTAATAGCCTGCCTGCCTGTCTTGCTAGTAAGAATTGGATGCATTTTATTTTATATGCTGCAGCATTAAATCAGAATGATGACTGATTAGTTGAGGCAGTAAGTACCATCCTGAAGTTTACTGCTTTTGGCTGGAGAGGCAGTCAAATTTGGAACTGCTCTGGCCTTCTGCCATGAAATCCTCTATTTCTTCCACGGTCCGTGGGACGCATGTGAGCAGCTCCATGCCAGTGGCTGTCACCGCGATGTCATCCTCGATCCGCACCTGCACACGGAACACACGATTACCAAGGCATTCCACATGGGGATGAGAAGCACAGCAGGCAGCAACAGCAGCGAGGGCACAAGGGGCTGGTGAAACCCAGGCAATGCATCATACTGCAAGCACGGAACTGCTTGTCACCACCAGCACCTTGGCATGGGGCTCTGTAGGTTCCAATTTCCCTTGGGCCACTGGCCCCTGCCACCCTCCTGGGATCACACAAGGTTCGTGGTGACCCCTGGTGTGGTGTGGTGGCCCCTCAGGTGTCTCAGGTGCCTCTGCTGCATCAAGGACAGTCTGAGCAAGGTGCTGCAACAGTGAGTTCATGCTACATCATTTCATGGGGCCAGTAGATCTCAACCCCCCGACAGCAGGAGCAGTACAAAGAACATGCTTCCTCGGATACTCCTCCAGCCTTCCTAGCACATGGCTTGCTAGGGACAGTGCCTCCTGATGCCCAGAGTGTCTGTTCTCAAAGCCATCCTGTTGCTGAGCTGCAATTCAGGTAGCTACTCTGCACTTAAAACTTTTCTCTAAACACAATAGATGTTCAAAGTGAAACTTTGAACATGAAATAGCTTGCAGCTGATATTCCGAACATTGATTTTGAGCTGATGAGAAAGTCCTGAGGAGGTCAGACATTTCATTTAAAATACAATCTCTATATTTCAAACCACGGAAGGAAAAAGCAGATCCTCTCAGTTTTTCAACTTTTGCTATTAAAATGAAAAGTGTGCTCCGTTTCTGTTTGTCTCTAATTTCTTCTTACCAGTAAATATGCCTACACAGTCATTCCCGTTATCTTATCAGAAAAATGTTGCTAAGTTGCTAAGCTGCAATAAAAGCAATTTTAGTAAGGTGTAAATCCAAAAGAACACAAACCCTGGATACTCCCACCTTACAATTGCTTTAATTGTTTCTGACCTCTTGACATTTTCAACTAAAAATAAAGCCGGTTAACATTTGTACTTCTGATTGCAAAATAATCCATTTGTTCAAACAAAATGAGTAATCCAGTCCTTATTAAACTGTTTAATGATGTCTTTGCCAGATTATTTCTTTTACTTGGTATCAAGTTAAGTGTATTATAAAGCAGAATTAAATAAACATAGTCCATTGAGTTTACACATTTATTTTGGACAGCTGTAAATGTGAAGCTGTGAGGCTTTGTATGCTCAGTGTGCCTGAAAGGCGGGTGCCTTGCTGCAGAGGAGATCAGCAACACCTGCAATGACTCTGCACTTGAACAGATTTTACCAGGATGGGCTTTTTGACTCACTGCTTCAAATTTTACCAGCTGAGCAAAACATAACCCAAGGATTCAGCACAAGGGTCCCACTGCATCCAAAGGCAAATCCTGCTGTGTACCCGTCCTGCTGGGTCTTGGGCCTGGGCACAGCCTGCCTGGGTGGACCAGTCCCTGCTAAATACCTGATGGTACTAGGGAAACCATGCAGAAGTGCCAGAATCCTGGGACAGAGCTGGTGAGATGGTAAAAGCCTAAGCATCACATTGGCAAGCCCAACCAGTGTAAATGGAGCTGGGCACAGCAATGATGTGGAAAGTAACAATGTCAGTGCAAAAGTAAGTCTGAGAGCAGAGGGAAGGCCAGCCAAAGCTAGAACTGACTCTGCCTACAGAGAGCCTTTTCCCAAGCACTGCCAGCTTCACAAACCTCCCCCAGCTTGAGCTGAAATTCCCCAGCTACAGAGATGTATCAGCCACAATTCATCTGCTTAACCAGTAACATTAGCAAAAAAGCAAGAGAAATGGTTTGTGTTTTCCAGCTCCGTGTTTTATGCCTTCATCAGTACCTCTGCACTCTTTGGGAGGATGGACTGACTTAAAAGCAGAGTAGATGAAAGCTAGACTATAGTGGGGAAGAACAAGTGGGGCAAGGTGTCTGTCCACGCTGTATTCTATCTAGGCCACAAGAGAAAAACAGGATGGGGAAGGAGCTGGAAAATAGTTAAGAGTGATGAAAGGACCAGGGAAAGGAAGGTATAGTAAGGTGAGACAGGACTGACAAATAATGGACAAAGAGAGCTGGGGCTGGCTAAGGAGGCCAGGTAGGGAGAGCCTGGTGGAGGTGAGAAGTGAGACATCCTGAATGAGGAGAGCACACAGGGGGCTGGAGCTGCCAAAGGCAGGGAACTGAGAATGACCAAATGGGGGAGGATGAGTGCCACATACAGCCACTCCTCGTATAGGAGGAGCATTGTTAGGAGATCATACAATCGATCCACAGTGGGAGAGCCAGTAGTGTCACATCAGCCTGCTCAGCATCAGCACCTCCAAATGGTCTTCAGGACGTAGATGGAGGAACACACAGAACCACCGGTTGGTCCCCTGGGGCCTTATCCATCACTCCCTAGGAACACACCACTTCTTTTGCCAGGATCTAACCCTTCCTCTACTGGATGAATCTCACCTGAAATGGATGCTTGCCACAACAGAGAAGACAGATTTCCCATTTTCAGTGCCTAATTTTTCCTTTGCCTAAAAGCAACATGAATGCAGAGGAACAGGCTCTCAAGGGGAAGGAAATGGTTTCATTTGCTCTTTTCCTTCACACCTTCCATGCTTCACCCTGAGTTTAAACTCAGCAGCAGCAAGAAGCAGCTTCAGAGGACCTGCAAAACCTTCCCCATAGGAGCGCCTGTCATTTGGTCTTGTCTTCTGTCCAAATGGAGGAAAGATGCTGGATCTGCCTGGCAAGGCTCACTGGCTTGGGACTGCCTTTCCCAGAGGGGGACAGTGGTTATGAAACTTGCTCTCAGCGCAGTCCCTGTTTGCAGGCTCTTTGTTCATCAGTGCTGCTTGTTTCAGGGCTACAGAGTGGTTTGGAGTTGGGCACTGAAGTGTGTGAGGCTCACTGCACCCCCAGCTTTCAGGGTGCTCTGCAAAAACCTAGGGGAGGCTTTATTTTGGTGTGAAATGGCACACTTCAAAAAACCACTCCTGTAAAGATGCAGTGGTCAGGAATGCCAGGACTGTTCCTAAAATGCCTTTTTCTTATCAAGGGTAGTGGCATGATCTGTCTAGATAGACCTGATTGCACAACTGCCTAACACTAGCAACAGGCCATCATGTGGCTCGACTCAATGGTCCCAGCTCTGTCCCTAAGCAGGGCCATGGGGGCACAGCCAAGGACAGCACAGGAGTTAAACACCAGGGCTGCTGTCAGCTCTGTACAGCCTCGTACTTTGTCCTGACTTACTAATACAGTCATGCTCCCCAGAGCCTCCTGTGTTACCTTCCAGGGGAAACAGGGTTGTAGCACTTACTAATTTCTTTTGGAGGACAAGAGATATACAAAGCTTTTGACAATCAAGAAACTATTTTGGCCAATTAAATAATCCAGACTTACATGATGACAGATCCCTGATGTCAAAAAGGCAACTGGTGAAATGTCCCCCTTTTTTTAAAATCTATTGAGCATTTGTGTGATTATGGCTGTGGAAAGCAGCAACACTATTGCTGAAAGACCTTAAGAGTGGGACACTTTCCTGGAAATGATGACAGGACATGACCATACATGGGACCACCCAAAGTAGATGAGCAGACGTTCAGATGAAGGACCTGTGAGTCTGTTCCTACAGCTGGTGTCCTACAGAGGCAGCTGTGTGTAGCCAAGGAACTTATTTCAACTCAGCCATCGACTTACCAGTAATTTTTAACAGAGCAAACTTATCACGAGCAGAGTTTGACTTCTGTATCTCAGAGGGACTGGTTAGGAAACAGAGCTGCCTTACATCAAACCCAGGTCCAGGCAAGGGCTGCAGGGCTGGGGAAGGCACTTTCCTGTTGTTACACACAGTGGCTATGCCAAGATGTTTTCTATAGGGGACAGTAGACTCTGTGCTCAGTGACTCTCATCCCATGCTGTAGTCTTCCTGGCACAAGCAGGTTTCATTCACAAGCAAGTCCTCATGTCAAGAGAACCTTTATTTTAAGTGTCCACATTTAAATGTTCACATTTTTATAGAAGGGGATCAATATTAGTAGGGTGAGGCCAAGTATGTTATTAGATTAACTAATACAGATGGGAAAAAAGCCTCAGGTGCCCAGTCCCTTCACACAGGCTCAAGAAGAAACATTAAACTACAAGCTAAATACAGGTTAGAAACAGCTGGTCTTACTTTAATCTAATTATGTTAATTAGACAAGAGAAAAGGGTTAAAGAAGGTTTATAAGCAATTAGCAGTAGGTTTTGGGTTGCCTATACCTATCACTTCCCCTAAAAGAACTTTTAAAGAAAGTTAAGTATGTATATTGTGACAACTGCTTTCCTATGAAAACTTTAGAAGAAATGCTGTGTAGCACTATTACTGTGATATAATATGCAATGTTAAAAAGTAGATGAGCATAATGTTTATTGCGTAATAAACTTATTTCATTTCACAATACAAATTCACCATGAACTCAGAAACAGAGCGTAATCTTCTGAAAAATAAAAATCAGGACAGAGACAACTATATGGCTCTCTGAACCAAAGGTAGAAGCAGTTAAATATCCTGCTTTTTATTTGGTTTAACATTTATTCTGAGTAAGGGAAGCACTATTGTTTTGAAAAATATTTGGATCTTCAAGGTCCTGGGCTTTGTTTAATTTAAAATCTGTTTAATTTTTAAAGGAGAAAAATCTGTAAACAAAAGAAAGTAATGCATTTATCGCCCGTCTTTCAGCATTTTCTCTAAGTTGCATAGTTTTCAGATATTAAGTCTAGTGCTAGTTCTACAAATCCTAGGGAAAAATAAAGCCTGAACAGAGATTGAATGTGTAAGGCCAAAAAAAGACTGAATGGCTTTACTGTGTCTTTGAGAAAACATCATATGAACTGCATGAATCAGTAATCAGCTTATGAAGAATGGAAATGTCAAACCCTAAAGGGCAGCATTTGGAGTCAGCATTTCCCCTTCCCCGAGGATTCGGCTGCTTTTCCTGAGCAATACATCCAACCGTGTGCACATCCCTCTATTTGCACATCTGTGTTTATTTAGGAGTGTGTGGGGCAGAGTCCAGGCAGAGCAAAGGTGCCCTGGGCCACGCACTGTGCCAGCATCCAGCAGCAGCCCTTGTCCCATAGGATTTATGACCTCGGTAAACTGGACTTTGGTTTTGCAGATGGAGAACTGAAGTACATGTGACTGAAACATCCCAAAATTGGCCAAGGAAGTTTGTGAAGGACTGAACTCAACGGCTGTCAAGTAAAGAGTGTAGGGCTTCAGACAGGGCAGTATCCCCCGACCACTGCTTGCTTCCCTCTGGAGGGATCTGTATTTGACCCAGAAGAGCTTGTTTGGTAAAAGCCCCGATGAAGAGGTCCCTGAGCAGCAGGGACAGCCACAGAGGCTGTGTCTGTGCTTGAGGCGTGCAGGAAGGTGGGCTGGTAATGGGCCTGTCCCAGCAGTGCAGGCAGCCAAGGAAAGCTCACACTGACTCTTCTTTCCTGCTCCTGCAGCTTCTACAGTCTCTTCATGGCTAACTCCAGGCAGAACAAATTACAATAAATGGCTACAGTCTTGCCCTTTCTGGCACCCTAGGAGAGCTTTGCTTCTCAATGCAGAGACTTGTCACGGTCAAGAAAATTATCCAAAGCTCAAAAAAGACATGAATTCAAGGTGAATTTATTAAAAATCCACAAATTCCCTGTGCAGACAGACTTACTCAGAATTACAGTGGTGTTACTTCAGTGAATGTTATTTCATTTTTGAAGTGAATTACACTAAACCAAATTAAGAACATTTTAATTAATGCTGAGCTCTGCAGAGGGAAATGGACTACTTATTTCCTTTTGTAGAATGTATTTTTCTTTTAAACTTAAAGGAAGATTGGACTGGCTGTAGTTAAATCTTCAGGTAGAATTGACACCAGTACTAGCCCCTGTACTGTTAATATTTGTCAGTAAAAGCACTGGGCTTTACAAGATCTTTTAAAATCTCCTTAGAAAGGAAGTTTTCTGGCATGCTTTTGTGAGAAATACTCACTCACTCTGGATAAACTAGAATGAAACATCTTGTACATAACTAAGCACTCAGCACAAACTGCATCTTCTATTTATGCAGAATCAAGTCAGAATGGTAAAGATGGAAAAGATTATTTTGATTGCATTATAATTCAGCTTTTGTGAAGGATGCAGAAATATTCAGACGTATTCCAGTCTCAGATTTTATTTTCTTTCTTCTCCTGGACAAAATCAAGTGACAACATCTGGCTCAGGGTATGTGTGTATTATTTTTTTTCTAAGTAAAATATATTGTTCACAGGGGGATCAGAGATTTAGATTTTTGCTCAATTGTTTTTGGGCCTCCCCTTCTTTTAGCAAAGTTTGTTGGCTAGCTCTCCTTAATGATGACTCCTTAAGTCATCATTACAGGAAGCTAAGCAAAAACGAGGGAACAAAGTTAGACTTTGCTTGAAATTGCTGGAACAAAAGTGCCTGATCCAGCAACTTATTAGCGAGGTAGAGATCCCATGCTGTCACTCCTATTCTGCGCAACCACAGGCAGCAGGTGAGCCACAGGCACACCTCAAGCTGCAGAGCTAGAGTGGGCAGGCATTCACAGCCATTTGGGAAGAACATAGGCTTTGCTGAGCTATTTCAGGGAAAGCTCACCAGGAATCATTTTAAATGCTGAAAAACTCACAGAGTGTTTACAAGGAAAACGAAGACAGTTAAACCTGTTTCCATTGCAGTGTCAAGCTACACAAGCACATCACAGTGTTCTTTTAAAATACATTGCAGCATGTGGTGTCGTACAGAATGTGCTCACAGCTAGAAAACGCAGAATTAGCTGCCTTTTGTTCACCAATACCTCAGTTGTCTGGCTGGCAAATCTTGATAAAGAAACAACACAGAGACAAATAATGTCCCAGACCTCAGCAGTGAATTAAATACCAGCAAGGGTAAAGTCCTGTGTCTCTTGATAAAGCTGCAACCACATCATGGGTGGCTGCCCTAGAGCCTGGTTGGCTGCCATGACTGGGAACAGCACACACACCTTTTCTGTCAGGGCTGGTGGTTCCAAAGCAGCTCAGACCAAAGTGCTACAGTCTCATCACCCTCTCATGGCTGGGGTACAGTGATAAATTAGTAAATGGCAGCAGCAGACAATTCCTAATGAATGACTTCATACCAGAAAATCACCGCCACTGCCAGTGATTGCTTGCTGTACTGAGACTTAGCAGAGCCATGGGGAGGATGGATCATTGCAGCTGCATGCTCTATCTCCTGTGTGAAGGAATACAGATGCTCGGAGAACAATGTGGCAGCCTTCAAATGCTTGCCCTGCTGAAGTAAAAACCTACTGGAAGCACTGCAACTGCTGAACGCTCTGTGAGGGCAACAGCTTTGAATGGGAAATGTGTCCTGGACAGTATGTACAAACAAGGCCCCTCTACTTGCCCAGCAGCTGCTGCCTGGGAATGATTGCCCAGATCACCTCTACCTCCCAAGGTGGCCAATCCTCCTGTGCACAATGCTGCCTGAGCCTGCCACATTGAGCCTGGGTGCTTGGGAAGACCATCAGCCATTCTTCTGGAAAACGGGGACAGCTCTCACGAGGCACAAGCTTCATGCCATTCTGTCAATAATCCAGTAAGAGCAATTATTGCTGTTTTCATCTACTGCCTCCCCAGCTTAAACAGCATCAGGCTCTTCTGCCCTGGCAGGAAGCACTGGACTGTGCTGCTGTCAAGGAAGCCTACTCTAGACTACAGAACTCAGTCTCATATTTCATAACATACACATTTCACACATTAGACAAAACACTTACCTGGCAAGCCACTGTCTGGTGCTGGCAGAGGATATTTCAGTCAATGGAAAAATATGGGTCTCTCATTAATCAGACACCACTAGTACAAAACCACATTAAAAAATTAGAATAAAACCCCCCAGTTTGTCTGCAGAGTCAAATGGTCCAAATTACTCAAGGTGCTGCTTCAGGAACAGCCCTATGTGCAATACATTACAACTCCCAAAAGACTTCTCCTCAGATACATAGTAAGGGCAAACAAAGAGAAAACCAATTAATAAAATCATCTGCTAAGAATGACTCACCCCACCAAACCCTCTGAAACGCCGCAGGACGTCGTTGTTGATGAAGCAGGACTGCGCCGGGTCCCGCAGGGCTTGGTCCAGCAGGCGGTCGATGAAGTAGATGCCCGGTTCGATGGTGAGCACCATGCCCTGCTCCAGGCGGCGGGCGGTGCGCAGGCTCCGCAGCCCCGGCACGTCGATGCGCTCCACTCCCTGCAGGACAGACACTCGTTCTTTCAGACACAAAGGCAACCCGTGGATGATGACTTTATAGCAAGCTCTCCTATGCTGACTGCTCCGCAAGACACACAAAATACAAAAAATAATCATAAAGGACTGAAACTTAGCAATGCAATTACCTCCCTCCCATCGGTCCTCATTTAGCTTTCACACAGAGTGATGACCAGTTTTCAACTCAACACCCAAACTGTTTTTTGCACCACAGAAATCTTGGCTTTGGATACGCTTGGTACTGTTACTCTCTACCTTGGGAGAAATACTGCACTACAAAGCAAAAATAATTACTTGCACTATTCCTTGCTCTACCCTTCCTTGCAAAGCATGGTAGTGTAAGCGACATGCAAATCTTGAAATGCCCCTGCCACGTCATGGCTGAAACAGCTGAACTATGCAGCAGAGAACAATTTCTCCAAGGATATGCAAATACTTATTCTCACCAAATGTTATTAAAATTACACATTTATGATCTTGATTCAGGAGCAATGAGTCTACACATGACCTCATAAAAGCAGCCCATTTAAACTAAACTTTTGTCAGATTCAGACTTTCAGGCAACATGGTGCTGATTGGTGTTATTAAAAGTTAAGTCAAAACAAGTCCTAACTAGCAAAACACTCTCTTCTTCCCAAAAGCTGGTAAAATAAAATGATCCATGAGGACGTGCTTAGTCAAGGAATTAGAAACACTGCAAAGACTAGTTCTGGGTATTCATTTTCTTCCCCTAAATGTGACAGGTATTGCAATATCAGAATAAATATATCTCAACCCCATTAGCTTTTTGAAAATTCTTTGCAACTGTAGCAAAATTCCCCCAACAAATTATTGTAATGGCCCATAAACAGCTCACAGGCCCACCAGCTTGCAATTGTGCACATACACTCTGCTCATGAAACCTTTTCTGCTCCAGCCAGCGAGTCAGAGGTTAACATGTCTGTGAGACTACGGCATTATTTATCTGGTCTCCACGTAGCTTTCCTGAATCTTGCTTCTGGCCAAAGCCACAGTACTTTCCCTTGCCAGCAGAAGGGGCAACTGGTGTCAGCATCACTATCAGCATGACTGGTATCACGAGGATGAAACTTCCCCTTTCTCCCCAACAAAGCCCTGCCCAGCGCTACCCTCGGTGCTGGGGCACCATGTCCTGGCACAGCCGAGCTCCCACGTTTCTGCCAGGCCGGTGCAGGGCGACGGAGGGAGGCCAGAGCCCTGCACATTACCCATGTTTTCATCTTACTGAATCATTCCCTCTTCAGAATGGGTACAGCCCCGCAGCACTGTTTGCTCTTGAGCTCCACTTTCAGTTCAGAAAAAGCCTATTTTACAGAAATACCGCTTTGCAGCAGCCCCTCCACAGTGTTTGCTTTATTCTCACTGGTCACCCAAGCAATGCTGGGGTTGCTTTTCTTCCCTTTGCAGAGCTTAATCTGTTCCAGTGTACAGCACCTTATAGCAGCCAAGATTTCCAGAGCTAACCAGCCTGGACGTTTGGACATAGGTTTGCCCATTTTGACTGTGTATTCGATATGTTTTATGTCATACGTTTGATTTGGACTTTGCAGAGCACTATATTATACCAAAGTAAGAAAACATGATTTTGTTTTACTGAGCCTAGGAAACAAGAATAGTGTGATATTAAGCAAGGCATTTTGAATTTGTATTCTTATCAAAACTCAAACAAAATCAATATATTTCTAAACTTGAAACAATAACTGCATTGAAATTGAGCCATTTTTTCTCTCATACTGCCCCTTGGGGTTTGGCATTTCACACGTTCATTGTAATGTGTAAAGGAAGTGAGGGCATCCAATCTTGTGGATTAATCTCTCCATGAGCTGTAAACAATTAGATTAGTGTCTGGACCTTTTGGTGCCTCGCCAACTATCTATCGGCTACTTTACAACAAACAACCCATATTTGGCTTTTAAGTACACTTCTCAATTCTACTTGTAAATGCCTTTTCCCAGGCAGTCAATCCAAGACAGATGCTAGAAAGACGAATACAGAGTGAGGAAAACAATGGCAAACATCCTCTGAAAGCAGCCCTGGCACAGCATCCCTATTTTTTTTCCTTTACTTAAAATAAATGGTGTTTCACACCAGGTGTGACAATAAAGCCTTTATTTATCTCTGTATGGCTGCTAAAGCAGTGGTAGGCATTTAGTCTAGACTGCTTGCAGTCTGATCCTGCTTTTAGTTCTTCCTTCAAGAAGCTAACAGCGACTCAGGAACAAGACCCAAGATCCACATTTGGAAATGTCTCTCAGCAATGCAGGGAGACTCCCTGAGGCACCTGAATATTGCTGCTCACCCAAAAGTAAAATTTTAACTTCTCTGGAAGGAATTTGGAAACTCTTTTTGATATTCACCCCATCCTATCTCAGTCCTGGGTTGTGCTGGCTCTAGGTTTCATCTCCAGGTCTTTGGATTCTGCGGGTACTGATGCAGCTATATCCCTCCCATGAAAGCCTTCAAAGAAAGGGGAACACTGCTCAGCTTTCTAAAGCTGAAAAGCAAGCAGGGCAGCCATGGGTGGGCTTGTCCCTTTTAATAGAGACGAGCAAGGTGTTCACCAGGAGATGTGTGAAATGGATAAGAGAGACAGGTTCTGGCTATGGCTTGTATGTGGCCACTCATACTCTGAGCAGACAGCCCCAACCCAATTTGCTGCAAGGCTGAAGGACAAAATGAGCTGGCACAGGAAATACGCAGAGAGGGGCCAGTGACCAAGCTGGGTAGATGACAAAATCCCTTCTTTTGAGAATAGTGCTGGATTAAAACATACATCAGACTATGGCTTCAGCATCCCAAGTGACACCTGGTCTCTAGGCACTCATGACCATCTCGGTAGCCACCACACCCATCAGGTCCAGGGGCTAACAGCTCTCAGTCTGCTGTGGTTGGTTATGAAAAGTAGGACAAACTGAGGATTTCTTTTAATGACTGAAACACCACAACCCCCAAACAGAAGATGACAGGTCTGAAACAAGACTTGCCATTTTCCATCAAGTCAAACTCCATTGGGAGCAAAGCCTGACAGGGAGGCCTCACACTGTCATCCCTAGTATGAATCTTCTGCCATTAATGGATTTCCTTCCTTGAGAGGAGGAAACTTCCCTGCATCTCGCAGCTAAACAACTCAAGCTTTGTTTTCAACAGTGACCATGATGTTGTTTTGCAGTCAGATGAAACGAAGAGTAAAAATGTGAGCGCTGGTACAGCAGCTGTGTGGCTGCCTGTTCCTATCACCATTATATCCTGGAGGCCTGGCCACTGAGCAGGACCTTTGTCACAGTGCTGCACGGAGAGAAAGTAAAAGCTGGTAACTGGCCCCCAGAAAGTGTACAGAATAGTCTAGAAAGTACTAATGCCTAGGCATCTAAAAAGAGACTTGCAGTTACATTCTATGAAAATTAGATTTTGAGTAACTGTTTATTCTCCTGTATATTGCAACAACAGACTATATCTGAAATTGTTTTCTAAGACTGACTTTATTTGGAGGTTCTGCTCACATTTTAAAATTGAGACGTTCCTCCCTCAGTAAGCACAGATGTATGATACTGTCATTTGTGACTGTACTCCTGCCAAGAACATTGGATTCCAATTAATGGTTCATCTAAGGTAACAAAACCCAGCATGTCTAGGCAATAAGGACTGTCAAGGGAACAAGAGAATTATTATGTAAACTGATTTTATTACTATGTAAGCAAAATAAAAGATCAAATTAAGTGTACAATAATACAAAATATTACTATTTTTGGAGTAAGCAGGGAATTAGGAAGTAGGCAAATCTGCCTGTTTCCCAGAAAAAGGGCTCTGGAAGACTAGAATTTGCAATATCCCCACAATATCTTAGTATAAAGATGAACTACTGTTTGCTCCTAAGCAACTCAACGGTTAATCTGTTGTTTTTTCCATGGAAGAACTGCAATGTGTATCATGCTGGGTCTTGTTCCATAGGCACTGTCTATCAGGCAAAGCAATCAGAAGCAGAGATAGCTCCAGGCCCACTCAGGCCTGATCCCGGGTTTGTCTTTGGATCAGGACAGAAGAAAACCACAGGTGATGTCCCTGTGCTGGCTGGTGCTCACCCACAGGGCCATGGCAGCAGCTAGAGATGCACAAGTGCAGAGAGGTGCAAGGGCACCCTACCCGCCAAAACCAGGGGCTGTAAGCTGGCATCATCCCAAAGTTTCCTAAGTCAGCAACGGCAACAAACCCCAGCCATGGCAGAGAACACCTGAGCTACTCATAACTGCAAGTACTGAACCACAGTAAAAGACTCATTAGTGACACAATCTAGTTTCACGTACTCTTTTACAGCTAAATCATCACAGAACTTTTTGGAGCCTGAGACTGTCCCAGTTGGAACATACCCAGTCCAGTGAAGTCCTAACCACTTTACCAAGCTAAGTGCAATCAAGTATTTACATTAATCAGAATACTAACATTACATTTAGATAACATGAAATAAGCACCACAGTGAAATCTCAGCTCTTTTCTATATTCTCCCACTGCATATACCCAACTTCTAATTAGTTCATTTAATGTAAAAAGAACAGAGCTCTGTACAGCTAAGAAAATAAAAGTCTGGAATTCCATGTCACATGTCTCCTGGTCCCTTCTCTCTAAGCCCTTGTTTCACTTGCTGAGTGTTAGTAATGAAGATTAGTTTATTCCATCTATCCTGCTTTTCCCCAGCAGCCTGAGCTGCCTGTAGTCACCTGAAGGAACTGCTATCAGTCCTGCCTTTGAAATCAGCAGCAGGTTACAGGAGAATATGCCCCAAGCACCACATACCACTCGAGGCATTTGCAAATCAAAGCTTCCACTTCTGCAGGAGAATCTAATTACTAGCTGGAGCTTTTGGGACACAGCTCGGAGTTAATATTGGGGGAATAGAGGACAGATGATGTTTAACTGGCTATTTCACTTGAAGTGTTTTCTTCTTTTTCTAAGTATTAACTATGGTATCAGGTTTAAGTTACCTAATAATTTTCCTGTTATTGCAGGGAATGAGAAAAAATCATCTGCCACTTATTTGAGGCACTGCTGCCTGATGATGATTCAGCTGGAGCTGAATTTCAATCCATCATTACAGTGTGGTTCTGAGCAGAACTCCCCATATAATTTTTGCTTTCTGATCCTCTGATGTTACCAAGCTCCAGTGCTATCATAATGGAAATAACAAAACATATGGACTATAGTTTTCTCTTTTCTTAAAACCTAAGTTTGAGAAAAGAAGAGATAGCAAATAGTAAAAATGACCAAGCTGACAACTACAGCATTAACCTGGAAGATGAGGAGAATATTTAGAAGAAATTTATAAGAATTTTATAAGAAGTGAGATAAAGAATTGCAAAAGCTACCAACAACACTGTTTTAGAATGAAACCAATGACAAGCACTGTTTAAAATCTAATGAACAGGTTTCTTGTGATACACAGAAAGCAGACACAGGCAATAGTCTTAAATGAAAGGGCTTTTTCTTTTGTGATCTTTAGATACCATTAGTGAAAATTGCATAGCAAAAACCCTGAAGTATACCAACAATACCTTGCTTTTTTACATGTAATTGAAAGCAGAGCTCTACTGTTTTGGTTTTTCTCTCATACTGCACCTAGAATGGATTGTTCAAAAACACACAAGCTCCATTAGCTGCTGCTAAAATTTCAGAAATATTTGGAAAATAAATATCAGATAAAAAAACTTTGTTAGCACACAAAGTCTTTTGCAACAAACTTCAGTAGGTCAAAGAAACATAAGCAAGTATCTCCATCAAAAAAAATTAAACAGAACTAACGAAACCCAAACCAAGCAACTGAAAACCTCAAGTCCGTAACATTTTCTTTCTCAGCAGAGGAGGGGAACTCCATGGTATGACAGGGCGTGTCTGCCTCATGGCACTGCACTGACACAGCACCTGAGCCTTCTCTCCTCTTCCACCTCTGCTCAAGTCCTAAGTTTCCATAAACACCCAGACTCCAACATCTGTCCTCACAGGAAAAAGCTGCTGGGAACTGATCACAACTTTTCTGAACACAAGATGACACAGCAGCGTGAGAAGATCTATTAGCCTAACTCTGGGAGGTGTTTAAACCACACAGAAGAATCCTAGGCTACAGGAAACTCTCCTGGTTGGTGTTCGACCCAGCTGGTAACAATAAGCACCATGGATTTCTCTGCATGGAAATGCAGTTTTCAGTCATCTGTTTCCTTCTTGCATGCTGCCTGCTCAGTGGCTGTATGTATGTTTTTGCTATACAGGAATTCAAAGAATAAAAAAAAAGACAAAAGGATTCAAGGGGATCCCATGAAGCAGAAGCAGTAGGTTTTTTTCTCCTAATCTTTTCTCGAGGTGTACAATCACTTGCAAGAACAAAACCAAAAGTTAAAACTAATGAAAAGCCCTTTTTACTCCATGTAAAGTAAAGGCACTCTAAGTGCCTTCCATACAGGTTGTTTCATGTTTGCAGGTCCTGGGTATACAAAGCTGGAGCAAGGCTTTGCAAGGTTATGGCAAGTGAAGCAATTTGCATCAGCAGGGCCCTACATAACAGCTTTAGGCTTCTTGGTAAATTCACTTCATCCTCTGATTCTTAAAGGAAAAAACATTAATGCATCATTTGCAATGCTAACCACAAAAAAATGAAATCCTCTGCTTCAGCATGAAGTCGGATACGTAAGGAAAATAGTTTTTGCCAGAACAAGATTATTCCTGTATTCTCCAGTACGTTTGGTGACTTAAGTTCCCAGTCAGTTGTCTGGGATCTGGGAGCAAGCTTTCTGTTAAAGCCAGACACAGCTTGTGCACAGCAGAGCTGTTCCTCAAGCATGCAGTGATGGAAGGACCTGGGTAACTAAAACAAACCTCTAAACTTAATTTGTGATGCAGAATAGCAACAAAAGGATCAGCTTTTCATGAGAATTGAATTAAAAATTTAAACTAAGGTAAATCTTATAATTTTAAAAAACAAAATGAAATTAAACTCTTAATTCATAAGATGCTAAAATCACAGTACTTATTAACCTAACTTAAATTAACTGGCTTATTATTATAGAAAGTCATCAAATGTACTTAGCATTCTTTAGAGCCTTATAGTCAATTAATATAGCATGAAATTGAATCAACTCAAGCATCTAGAGACACGGAACCCAGATTTAAATGAAAACTTCAGCCTCATCTACCTAAGGGTCTGAAAATTTGGGACCACCTACCATATTTTCTTCACTGCAACAGGCACAAACTCTCATTTATATCCCATATTGAATTTACCCAGAAACAACTGAAAGAATGTGAGAAAACCATCTCCATGATTAAATTTTACAGCAGAAGCTAAGCCCAGTGGGGTTTTCACCCTTTGAAGCGAGCTCTGTCTGACTGAGGGCCAGATTTTCTGAAGTGATTAGTACCACTGGGGCTGAATTTTCAGAACTGCTTGAGCTGCAGTCAGACCCTCAGAAGAAGCAGACGGATTTTCAAAGCGGCGCTCGATGCTCGGTTCCCCGGAGGAGAAGCGCGGTGCACAGCAGGAGACGTGGCTCCCCAGGGAGCTCCTGACTGCTCACTACTCCTGAAAACCAGCACCTTTACTGGCATGTTTCAATGGGAAACACTGGTGCTTACACTACTGTGAACATGTTGTCCTAAAATAAGGTTGCCAAGACACATTCATTGCTGGCCAAAACCAATTATTCTTTATCACAGCAAAAAATAGGAAGGCAGATGTTGTATTTTCTAATATCCTAGAGTATACTTTGCAGAAAATCTGCAAGCATTTACAACATTTTTCAAAGAAGAAAGTGCTTGTTCAATGCTGCATGTGAGAGCAGCTTACTGGAAAAGATGAAAATTTATTATTGCCAATTTTGAAAAAAGAAATCTTTGGCTACCAATGAATAACTAATCTAAGCTAACAATGTCTGGAAATAGTTTTTTGGAACACACAAAACTTTCTGATGGATAAAAATTAGGAAATTAACGTTTATTGTATTATTTCAAATGCAACTGTTTACACTTGAGGAAAATAATGGAATAATATCCACTTGGAAAGTTTTTATTTTTAAAAAATCGTTTGTAATACTCCCAAAAATTCCCTTGGCCAAAAGCAAAGAAGTTGCTTTTTAACCAGCTAGAAAAAAGAGCATGATACTACAGGCATGGGCTCAGTGTACAATAAACATCAAAATGGCTTTAGAAAAATCTTTGTGAAGATCTCGCTAGCTGGTAAACATTTAAAATGCACCACAAATCACTCCAGAGTGTACTAGATGTCTTCAAAATGTGTTTTTCCATTAAACAGTGAGGCATGGATAACAAGCCTTCTTCCATTTAACACGGACACGTCTCCCACTTGCAGGAAAGGTGCTCATTTGCTCATGTTTAGATTAACTTGGGCAGAACCACATGCCCTGCATCCTTGCACAGCTCCCCTGCCGTGGGCAGGGACCAGCCCTCCCATGAGGGCTTCAAGCCCAGAGAAGCCTGATGAAGTCCAGCCCCCTGACAGGCTCCTGGTGCGTCCTTCCCACCACTGGGAGCTCCCCCACCCAGATACCTCACCTCAGTCAAAGGGCTTCCTGCTTTGGGTCAGAGAGAAGTGAAGGGTCTACCAGAGGTGAAATTAATGCTGCACAGAGTTTAATGGGGTTGCTCTTCCACAAAACCCAGAACTGGTAATTTTTCCAACTAAGGTGATGCCATACACCTATCTATGTGCACTTCTATATGCAAATACAGAACATTAGCTGTTTGTTTGTGAGCTTTCATTCATGCTTCATATCCAAGGAATTTGCTATTTAGGATTGGATTTTGAAAGTAAATTAGCCATGCAAACATGCTTCATGTAAGAATGCAGTTGCACGCCAACACAAACAAATAATTTTAATATTTGCAGGTATAAAACCCTGTGTAGAGCTCTGGCATTTTTACATACAGTAAGTACAAAACTGGAGAGCCTAACTCATTTGACAATACAATCCCTATATCCATTTTTATCTGTAACAGGCTGCTCTTTCAAAACTGTGGACAGATCAGTTTGCTTTCAAAACATGACCTTTAAATTATATAATATACCATATAATAACAATTATAAATTCAGTCATATGAAAACAAAAATTACTGTCAAAAAGTGATTCTGCAGCTTCCATGCCACACTACTGAAATCTGCTGAGAGATGGAAGGTGAACAGGATCCATTGCTCCAGACTCACACAAAATCAGTTCTAGAAATCTCCCTTGACAGTAAGGTACGTGCTCTAACCTCAAAGAATACAGTTTTTGAGCAAAACCAAGAAGGGTACTTTGCACTCTCAGAATTCTTCTCACTTGTTCCTAAAATTCAGTTATCTCTTTACCCTACTAAGTCTTGAACACATGTTCCTGGTTTTAAGTCCACCAAATTCAGAGAGGTTATTCACAACACAAGTGAAAACAATCTAAGCAAAGGCATGCAACAGCAGGGTCCTGGATTTTGAGGTTTATGAACTCTCCAAGTAACCACTGTCCTTGTGCTTTGCTGAATGTCTCTATTTGTACACAGAGAGAATGCACCTGGGAGGAACAAAGGGACAAGCATCCATCCTTTCTGTATCAGCTAGTGCAGAAACCTTAAAATCAGAATAGGACTGCTTTTGATTTTTGTTTCATTCTTACTACATGTACGTTTATTAGCTGATGCTAATAAGTCATTATCACAATACTGTGTCTCAACTATAATTATACTGTGAATGTACTATATACTGTTTCTCCCCTGCCTGCAAAAGTGAAGCAGCAATAGCAGCTGTTACGTAGTCTGGTCACCCAACAGAAGCAAGCACCAAAATATGCTTAAACCTTACCTATAAAGTTCCTAGTTTCTTTTGCAGATTCTTGCAAAAGAATAGCTTACATGTGAGACAAGACAAATGATCCATTTTTGTACTGAATTACTGAAAACCCTTGAACAGTTAGCCTCAAATAACCACAGCCTAACACAAAATCCTTCTGAAATCCTTCTGAAGCTGCTGTAAACTTTCTTTATTCAAACCTTAAATACAATTCACCTTAGAGATTTTATTCCTTTAGGTATCATTGCAAACCTGCTGCTGTTAATTGGTTACAGAATTTTACCTTTTCTACTTTCAGATCACAGTCATGAATCACCAAATTAATTCAAGGAAAAAGATAATCCTTCTCTGTTTTCTGCAGAAACTCTGGATACAAGAGGTTATGCTTTCACATTTGCAAAGACTGGAAGACTTGATGGATTTTCTTCTTTCTGCTCTCACTCCAGGACAGTGCATCTACATTGGTGCCCAGGCTGACACTGAATCAAAGTTCACGACAGGGCTATGAGCCAGCTTGTTTCCATATGACACAGCCACTGGGATTCACTGCCCAGGTGAAGCAGGGGGCTCCTGCAGCTGCCTCACATCTGGAACGGAGCAGGTGAATCTTGCCAATACAGGACTCAGGCAGACTGAGATGCTCTGCCACAGTGCAGGGTACTTGGGTGGTACCTGTTAGAGCAGTGACTCAGGAGGAACAAAACAATCTATGTAGAAATTGAACAGATTAAGAATGCCCAAAGAGTGCCATCAGTTGACTTCTTCCCATAAACAATTTATGTTTCAATAAACTAACACATTTCCTTAGAGTAAACTGCATACAATACCACATCTTGAAAAAAAGGAGACACTTAAATGCACATCTGCTCTACCTCTGAGAAGATGCAATTGGGTAACCACACGTAAAGTATGAGCAATGCTGATTGAATTGAGGGGGTTAATCTGCAGAGGAGTTGAGAAAGGACTAACACTAACCTCTGGGTAGCCTCCAACATCATGCACATCGATTCCAAGTAGATGTCCAAGTCCGTGTGGCATAAATATTGCACCCAGATGAACCTTCACCATGTCATCCACATTGCCTTTCAGAATGCCAATTCTAGTCAGCTCCTCCAGATGGACTCTGTCAGCCAGACGGTGCATATCAGGCCAGGCGACCCCTTAGAGAGCAGAAACAGGCAGCTGAGTTAACTATTGCTAAAAGTTTTTTAACAACAACTTTTGAAAAACAGATGTAACACATGTGCCTTTGTTTATGTAAAAAACAAAGGTGGAAAGAGCAACTACATTTTCACAAAACACTTTAACCAAGATGAAACTATTTTAACAGGCCTGTGAAATACAGAAAACTACAAACAAGAGAAACAGCAGCACCTTAAAATCCAGAAAAAGATGTTAATACAATGTATCTAAGCATGCTCACCCAGATGTAAATGCATCAGTGAGTCTCCTCTAAGAATGTCAACTGTAGATTGCAGTTATTTAAAATGCAGAGCATAGACTATTACTATCCTGTTATTTTCAAGAATGATCATACCCATTTAGAACATCTGACATGGACAGTACTTTTCTACGTACATTGAAGATTTAAAGCCTGCATCCTCCTGGCAAAGACACTCTCCAGAAATTAATGATTCCCTTGTGCTAATAGGCTGTGTAAAACACGACTCCTCTAATACATGTATTAAAATAGCATTACAAAATACTGTTGTTTGACTAGAGACAGAGTGCCAGGATACATTAGATTGCTATTATTTTGGTATAGGATACAATTTTGTTTGACAAACTGCTGGGGAGAGGAGGGAGGAAGAAAGCAGCTCTTTTGTTAGTAACAAAGTACTGTCTTAATTAGATCACCATGGCATTGAGTCATCATCAACAGAGCAGCAGTTGCAGAGTCAAGACAACTAGGGCTAAGGTACAGTTGAAGAATATTTTCCTTGTTCAATTTTGGCATGATTAAGCAAATAAAAAATGAGCAATTTTTAAGGCCAAACTCCCACCAAGTTCCGTTTGCTTTAACATGCAGCTCTAGGGTCTTGTGAACATAGATGTCATATTTAATTACATTATCACTTTTTGCTGAAAATACTGAGGCTTCAAAGACTGAAATAAAATCATCCTATGGGTGTGCTTGAATAAAGCACTCAGCTGTGTTCTATGACGCTGATACAAAGATCAGAATCAAACTGAGCAGCAAGTGGCTGCTCTGTCCTGCACACTCTCAGCTCACAAACCCAGGCACCTTTATGCTCCCATGAGCACTGGCTGGGAAGCAGCTGAGCGTGTGATCAGTGAGCAGGCAGCCTCCTTTCCCCTCAGATCACTCTGGGATCAAACCTGCAGCCTTGTGCCTGCCAAGCAAGGCCACAAGACAGAGGACAGGCACACACAAACCCTTGGTTGCTACTTCCTCACAAAGGCCAACAGTGCCCAAGTGAGTGATGCTCACCCATAAAATGTGTGCAGCCTTCCTGCTCAAAATGTGCTATTTTTATGGTTTCCCTACTTTAAAAATGAACTTATGTTTTTCATTCAGTAAGAACCAATACAACTATAACCAGCTCTTCTTTGACAACTGTTCAACATACTCTATAATTGTTTCTCTTTCTGAATATTGATTGTATTGCAATTTTCACTTCTCTAGGTTCACCTGTGTTTCACAGCTCTCTCACATTAGGCTCCACTCTATTGTATGATAAATTGGAATCACTACAATCCATCACATCAATATTAAACATATCATAGAAGTATTACTGAATCACAGTTGCTTTCCTGCTTATTTTATAGTTGTGGGAATACAGAATTTCTATATCTAAGTCGAGGTTCAGCTTTTGCAGTTTGCAGCTAACTCCAACCTCTCTAAAAGTCTTCAATCTTCTTTCTGAGGCCACTAGATGTTCTTTCAAGATCTCTCCCATGATTTCTTAGCTGAGTATCACTACAGGTCACCTATTTCCAGCCCCATAACTGCAAAGCCACATGCAACAACATCTGACCCTGGTCAACTATTTGAAGTCTCACCCTCCCTTGTTATAAATGAAGGTGAGAACCCCATGGCTGGAAGCACAACCATGTCCTGGATGCGCTGGATCAAGCTAAGATGAGTTGTCTGAGAGAAATGGAACTGAGGTGTCTGCTGTTTGCAGCTCAGCTTCCCTCTGCAGCTCTGCTGGTACTGCTGGTCTCAACCCAAGCCCACAGGCTCCACTTAAAGAGACACAGGCACTTTTATCGAACTAAGGAAGAGATACAAAAGGAGATACAAATATCAAATTGATCAGAAATAAAAACACCAGAACCACACATCTGTTCGTCTGCAGAAGTTTAACAGAGCAAATTAATGACAATATTGCCCTAACTGAAAAGACTGCCATAGTTGTAAATCCTGAGTATTTCTAGGCACTGAGCAAATCCATTAGAACTCCTTCTTCCCTTGTCCCTACCTTTTTCTTTTTCTCTCATTGACTTAAAGTGCAACGACTTCTCTTCTCCTTCTGCCCAGGACTCTTCATTCCCCATCTGTTTTGGTTTTTATTCATCTTATCTGTTTTCGTTAGAGACTGAGGACAACAAAAAACTCTACTGTGAAATAAATAATGAGGCTGGATGGAAAATCTGCAGCTTTGGGCTCTCTTTTGGAGCTAGGGCAGCGCTTCAGACAGAGCCCAACAAAATTACTCTGGACCACTCTTTTATTATCTAGCCAGTGCCATGAGCTTTGCTAGAGATATGAAATATGTCAGCTCCAGTTGTCTCCCACATGCTGCTGGAGCTGCAGACAGCACTGCAGCAGCTCTGGGCAGAGGGAAATTAAGCTTCTGCTGGAGGCACCCTGCTAAATAATACAAATCTTGGTTTACAAATAAATAGGTATTCAAATAGTCTTAATTAAAAAGCAAAGGGTTTATAGATAGATTGCACTTTCTATTCTACTGTCTGGCTTCACACTTTATTCTGACTATGAGGTGGTGGCATTAGGCCACCCCCTCCAAGACACTTAACCTACAAGCCCTGGATGAAACTCTCATACACAGACTATTATTTGAGTGCTAAGACAAAATAGGAAGCTATTTTGAGCTGACTACAGACAGTGAATTAAGTGGAGTGATTTTTCTGGTCTTCACTTACAAAATGGTGATATCCTTGTCTTGTTTGATATGAGAGGATTCCCATCATGTTAAGAATGAAGTTTAATAATAAGGTTCAAACAGATTTCTATCTGTTTCTTAAACAGGTGATTTGACAAAGAAAGAGGATCTAAATCCAAATCTTCAAACATTTCCTACTACCCTTATAATATTAAAACCATTACATTTGTGAAGAGAAAAAACTATTTTACAGTACTAAGGAAACTATTTAGAAGTATAGAAAAAAAAATCCACTGAAAAAAGGAAGACGTCTTTGTCCATTTCATACAAAAGTATATTCATATGTTGTATACATTTATTATAGAGTAAACAGAAATATATGATGCTTTAAAGTTATTTTAAAACTAAAATTGTATTAGTTTTATCTGGCAAGTGAAATCTTTATAATACAATGGTCTATGCAAGCCCAGCTGCCTCTGGGACTGACTGGCATGCCTGCACTCAAGTATCATTTAGATAACTAGTAAGTATACTTAAAGAACAGAAGTCCTTAAATTCTGATAGTCTAATTTTACTTTGTAGATACTGAACTTCCAATAATTGCAAAAAGCAGAGAAAGGAGGAAAAATTAAGTATCAGAGCTGACAGCTTCTTTGAAAAGAAGCCATGAACAGAATTTTTTTGTATTCTCACATGATGTACAACTCAACAATCTGGAAATGCCACAAGGACCTGCAGTAAGAATATGTGAGTCCCTCTGTTAAAGCCCAGAGGTGTCTGTATTCTGCTCAGATCTCTATGCACACACCTATGTGTGCACAGCTTTAGCATGTTAAAGAAAACAGTAACAAAGAAGGGCAGCCATGGAACAATCTGCCCAACAGACTGCAGACTTGCAGATGTGAAGAAAAAGAACACTGGCTAAATCGTGCTGAATGAACAACATTTTGTACATTTAATTCATGGAGGCTACTTAATGTTCAGGCACTTCAGCTTTTGGGTTACTGGGGGCCTGTCAGAGAGCTCTGTGCCCTGCCGCAAGCTGACAGGAGGAGTCAAACACCAGATGAGCATTCTTGTAGGGAGAAAAAGCAGTTAAAATCCAACTAAACCCCACAACAACAACTTACACAAAAGTGCCTCCACCATCAGGTGTGTGAGTTACTTCAGCGGCTCACTGTTCTGCAACAGGGGCTGGCACTAACATCCCACCACCAATCACTCACTAGGATGTTTGACTCATGTATTATTCAGGACTATTATTTTTAAGCTTTGGTGAAGTTTATCATAGTTGCAGACATGCTTTTTGTGTAAGAACTTTTATGATAGTTGCAGATGTGCTTTTTGTGTAGAAAGGTTAGTTCTGTTATTATCTTTAAGCCAATTTAGAAACCAATTATAGTCCACTGACTGAGGTTTAAAAAGACAGATTGGAGGGTCCTTGGACTTTGACAGCTTGTACCAAAATGAGTCTGTACTCAGGAAAATCTGCTGATGAGGTGTCTGCTCCCTTCTTAATTCTCTGCCAAATGAGATACTGGGTAATACAGGTCACTGGGCCAGTGACTGGCTCCCCAGGAAAGCTCGGTTCCCAGGGCTCATTAGGCTGTGATTCGTTACCTGCCATGCAGCACGTGCTCAGGAGAGAGGTCAGGTCAAAACCCACCTTTTACAGCAAGCAAAGCACTTGAGATTCCTTGAGATACAGAGTGAATGAACTACACAGCAGCAACCAGACACTGGAGATGTCTCATAATGAAATAAAACAGATCATGGATTAATTAAACAACAGAAAACTAGGGAGGTTATTAGTTTACAGACACCATGCAAACAGTATAGTGGAGGTGTGAGGTACCACTTAAAAATGGCAAACTTAATGCATTAAGTTTGCCAAAAGGTTTTTTTTTAAATGTATCCCCATAAAGCTAAATGTTATCTGATACTCTTAGATAGTACTGTGAAAGAAAGGAAAAAGACAAAATCAGTATTATTTTATTTCCTTGAAAATATTTCCTCTCTGATTATCTGTTTGCCAAACCCCACAAGATTTCAGATAAAACACCAGGTTTAAGGACTCTGGAACATCATATAAGGATCTCTGCAATAATCTGTGACCTCTTTGATCACACCAATGGAGGAGTTTTTGTGCCCTCTTTGCCTCAACCCCAAAAAGAAATGCTTCTAGTGAAACCAGAAATCAAAAGCATTCCTATCTTTGATGAACATGCCATAAATTTTTAAACAGTGGAATTAAAAAGTCGAGTTGCTGTAACACATCACACTATAAACTGTTCCTCAGTTGCTGTTAACTCACTGGTATTTTTATCTCAGTGATTATTATCTGAACTTTTATTAGAAGCCATTTGAGAACATAAAGTAGAAACAGCATACAGAAATAATTTAGAATTACTGCGTGGTATTTAGCCACTTTGGTCAGAAAGTACTCTGAAAAGGCCTAACAGGATTTTTTTGGCCACTACTTAGGGTACTTTGTGGTTGTAATGTGACAATGATTAAACCACAAATGATTTAACAGGGGTTTTTTTGTTGTTGTAGGGTGGGGGTTTTTTGCCAACACAGATGTCACAATCTTACTAAAAAAAGGAGTATGGCAAGGTTGTAGTAACTTCTCCCCAAATTGTGCTAAGGTTAAGTTACATTTAATTTCCAAGTGTCCACAGACAAGGGCAAAAGGCCCAATGTCCCCTGGCAGTGCCACTGAAATGCAGACAGAACACACAATCCCAGTCCAGCCAGCAACCCACTGGAACAGATTAAAATCTGCCAACTGGCAGTGACCATATCAGACATAAAACAATAGGTCTTTAGAAATTCCAATCAGACCCAGTTTAAAAAACAAACCAAAACATAATTTAAATACTAAAACCAATTATCTTTTCCCTCTTCACTTGGGTGCTAGAGAAACAGTTGTATTTGTGATTTTCATGCTTTCTTTTTGGCCCAGTACATGAAATACTCAGTAGCTGCTCTGTTTTTGAACTTGGTGTCTTGCAGCACCAGGTAAGTGAACTCTGCCATGGGGCAAAACTCCCAAATGCTGTACTCTAACGCTGGCAATGTTTGGGCCACAGTGAAGCTGTTCAAAGCTTCATACACTGTGTACACGGCTCACAGGGTGAGCATTACACAGCCACATGGATGCCTAATTCAGGCATGCAGTTTTAGACTGGATTTTACAGCTGTGGCATGACTACAAACTGGCTGCCATACGATGAGGAGAGCCTGTTAAACTTCCCATCCCAAAAGGGAACTAGCCAGAATTTGCTGCTGTGTCACACCTGCAAATACCCACAGTTCTGACTGCGGGGATTACTAGACCTGACCCTGCCCTGGGCCTTGAGTCCCGGTGCCACAGCTCCAAACCAGGGCGAACTCCTTCAATAGTCATCCCTCTACTGCACCTGCCTTACAGGGATGGGAGCTACTGCAGGGAAACAGAGATTGCTCCTCATCATCTCTGAAATTCGGACTTCGAAAGGCTGACCAGCATTGTGCTATTCAGCTGTACTGTGACATTCCTTTTGCATCAGTATGATGGAGGTTTTCAGCAGTCCATCCTCCCAGTTATAAACCCTGCACAAGATGAGCTGTCACACATCAGAAGCAACAAGAGGATAACATTTTGCCATGCAGAAACATTAAGAAAAGCAATATGAATAGATGCAGATGTGGAGCAAGAGCAGAGATTTTTTCCATGTCTGGATGCAGTACTGGGACTGAGCAGTGCTGGCAGACACTGTGGATTTTACAGCATGTTCCTTCCAAAGAGGTGTATGTTGAAGAGGAAAAAGGGAAAAGGATTGACAGAATGAAGGAAGTGCTTGGAGGGAGTGATTGCGGTGTGGAAACTTACCAAACTTTGAAGCTCAGAAAAGACTCTGTTTAGATAAGACTCGGGGCAAACAGCGTAATGTATGTCTAGCAGGTTTGCACTCTGACAGCTACAGCTGATGCAGTGTCAAGATTGAAGGACTTGTGAACTTTGCACTTCAACTCAAATTACAATGTATAACAAGCACAATTCCTGAACATTGAGCAGCGAGAAAATCAGTGCAGGTACTAAAAATCAGACGAGGTACAGGCAACTTATTCCCCCAAAGTTACTACTAAAACCAGAATTGTACAATGTTACAATATACAGTGTGTTACAATTAGGAAAAAAGGATTAAAAAAAGCACCTTAAACCAAAACCCATTCAGTAAAGAAAGGCTAAAAAACCTGCAGCCAATTTAGGCTGAGTCTGTAAAGATATCTAAATGTATTTGCTTGTGCAAGCCACACCTTTGAAGAATCCCTGAAAGTAGTGAAAAAATCCACATGTTAAGCCGAGCTGGAAAGCCTCAGGTTTGCCCCTGAACCATGGCAGCTCCTGCAGATGCTGCTCAGGTATCTTGAGATGAGAGGGACTTCAGGGCAGAAAGACCCAACAGTTCAGAAGTGCCTGTTTTTATACCCCTGGGAGTAACTCAGCATTATTTTAGGCCTCTGAATGCTGCAGTGGTCACTGTCTGTAGGGCAGCTCCCGTCTGCCACAGCAGGAAGAGCAGCCCACAGGTTTGCAGTCAGAGATCTCACACTTCAACAGATTGCTGCTTTCACAGAGGGCCTGCAGGATCTACTGAAGCTGGCAGAAAATACTCCCTTTTCTTCCCCCTCTTGCCGTAGGTTGTGGCTGTGCTGGACAAGGTTAGGTTACGTGACCAATAATGAGAGCTCCAGTAATCAATCACACCATTTTTATTTAGTATCTTGAAAGAATCAAGAATTCCGACTTGATTGTCAGTATTGTCTATGCATCCTTTAGTGCCTTCTGCTTTTATTTCCTAAGTAGTAGCAATGCCTTAACCATGTATACTGACAAAACCAGAATTATTACCACAGAAGGCTGTGCTACCTTTGCTGGGTCCAGCCCAGAGAGTATTTTTTGTTGAATTTATTGTTTGTTCATTAATTGATGAACATTAATGGCAGCAAAAAAGTAGAGCCAACTCCATTCAATAGAGAAGAGAGAGAGCAGACTACAAATAGCTTTTAAAAACATACACTGGCAAGATTTACTTTCCAATCTGTCTGTCAACACAATAACACATTCCGAACTGCAAGGGGGGGGAATAATACTGCGGTGTCATTCAGCAAGATTTGTGAATATCAAGTATTGATTACAACGTGCTCCAAAAGCATTTGTTCTTCAGAGGAACTGGCATAAAATCTTCAACCTCTGTCATTGGTATTTTATTTCTGAGAAGAATTGTTTTGCTGCAGATATTACAGCAGATTAATAATGATCAGCAGTGCTTTGACTAAAATATGACAATCTGAATGGGAATAATTCATATGGGCACCTTGAAATTATACAAACTGTAAAACAGATTGTGCTCTCATACCCTTCCCTGTTGTGCTATTGTCAAAAATTCCAGTTTACTTTCTTTTTAAAAATTCACCAAAATCAGCTACTGTTTTTATACAGCACAACAGAGAAGCATGACCACATGGTGTTCTACTAAGCACAACTCTGGACTACACGAAATAAAACTCAAAATGACTTCCATGCAAAAAACACCCATTGTATGTGAGTAAGAACCTTGTACTTGGGAGGATAAATATTAGTAACAATTACAGTTATTTTCTTCAGGTATAATAGATTTCAATCCAAGTTGGATACAGTGTCAATTACTCTAAAGCAGTATTAAAAAACCAAAAATAAATCTGAATTGTAAAGAAGTTATAGAACTGCTGTGGACAAAAAGAAGTAGTCATCTGTGAAGCTGCAAATTTTGAATTTGCATATGTTACTAAGCACACGTGCTCAACTTAATAACAGAAACACCTGCTGGTAATATGATCTGCTATGCCAAATAGCTATGCCTAGCTATTCATTTTCAATTAAACAGTGCTTCAATTGAGTTATTTTAATCTTTGGTCTTGGTACTATTCTACCTGAGCTAGATTCTCCACTATTCTTTCTTTGTTAGAGGCATTTTACTAGAAAATAGAACAGGGAATCATACCCCTACTTTGAATTCAAATCAGCATTTTTTGTTGTCGAAATAGGTTATTTATGAAACTGGTAGTGGTTCACTAAACCTACCTACCCTTGAAAGTCTCACTGAAAGAACTGTGCCTCAATATTTAGGTAACAAAGGAGGACACACCATCCAAAATCTACTTTCTGCTATACTAAAATACAGACCATTCACCCTCTGAAGTCCCTGGGCTTACTGCTCTACCCCCATCAGCTTAACTACTTCAATCCTTTAGCATCAGGCAAACAGGGAGGAGGCAAAACATCAGAAAATAAAGTGGCTTCTTTGTTTTGTCCTTCTAAGTCACAGCATTCCTTGGAAGGCTGTACACTGGAAAACTAGCTAAGACAACACCCCCATTGCAAAGCAGTTAAGAAGTTACACCACTAAAGAAAACCTGAAGAAATCAGGAGAAATGCACAAAAAGTGGTCAGAGTTTCACAGAGCAGCTCAACTCTTGTGCAGTTACACCTGCCCAGAGGACAAAGACCACAGGAGATTAACTTTGTTCTGCATCCTGCATCTACAAATACATGTCCTCTTGTACCAAGGCAAAACCAGGAGTGGCCAACACTCAAACTCCCGGCAGGATGCAGCAGTCAGCCACAGTAACACACTGAGCCTGGCTTCCAGGCTGCCTATGGCAGGTGGCTCACGTGCACCTGTGACCTTCCATCCTAGAGATCTCCCAAGGACTGCTTCTGCTGGTCGTCAAAGGAAGTCCTCAAAGTCAGACCTACAGAAGGACCCCCCCCCGAATCATTCTGTATCTCAAATTGTTCATTTCAAAATTGTCTGAAGATGAGAAAGAAATTACAGAGTGGAAGGGTTGCTCCTAACATTAGAGAAACACCTTCAAACACCTATTCTCAACTGCAAAATGCAAGACTTGACCCAGTGAGGCACCTGGAGCAAAGACAGAGGAGGGACCATCAGCTACAGAGAACTTTCTGAACTCCAAGCCAGGCACTGCTGGCCTGTGCTCACTGGCTGTTCCAGCCTGCTCCCCTTGGCCTCTCTATCCCAAAATACCTGAGAGTCTTTTGGGAACTACTTAATTCTTTGCATTTATTTAGCATCTACAGCAAAAGGGTACCCATTTCTGTTAGGCTCTGAGGATCAGCTGCTATCTAAATGATCAATAAAAGGATCTTTTTTATTTGCTCGGCATGTGGGTCTACTTCTTTGCCTAAAATATTTGTACTGTACTTGAAGTATACCTGACTGCACTTTCTTGGTCAAAGATTATAAGGCAATCCTGGCATCAATGAAATCTGCAAAGTCTGATCTTTGATCCTGGAAGACAAGATTTAAGAGCTTAAAGAACCCACGTCTTTAAGTGAAACTGGATTTCTGGGAAAACCATACCCAAGCAATCTTCCAGTCCTAAAATGGAGGAACCTCCATCTTGTGTTATCAGAGATGTTAGCCCTGGGACGGAGATTTTCAAGATGTTCCTCAAAAACATTTTTTGGAAAAGCAAGGCCTGAACGCTAGAGGCAAGACAACACTCACTGTCTTGGACAGTAAAATGCAGAACTTGGGGATATGTATATAAGATAAGCTCCAGCTTGAAAAAATGCAGAGATACAAATTCTACAGGGAAACCCTGCGGTAATGTCAGTATCCTGAGGAGGAATTCACACTGCACATAAACTGACGTGATGAACAACAACTTCTGTGCATATTTGGAACTAATTTTTATTTTTCTTCTTATTGAAACAAACAAACATCAATCAGCAAATATTCCCAGCTGCATAGATAATGTCTGAAAGCAATTTTGATTCAATGGGGACTCTGTATACACAAGCTTTTCAAATCATAAAAATGTAGAGATAGGGACTTGAGTGACTGCCAACCTAGCCTTACTCAACTGTTCCTTGGGAGCAGTTTGCTAGACAAGGAGATCTTTTTTGAAACTGGAATTTAGGACAATAAACCTTACAGAGCGAGGTGTTTTAATTCCTTTTTCCTTGCATCCCAAATATTAATGTATATAACTTACAAGACTGAAAAAAAGTTTTTCCTGTTATTTTTTTAAAACATAGCTTTTGCAGTAGTACCAGGCATGCTGAGCACAACCAGCTCCCTTCCTTCCCCTTCTCCTGTGATTTTCCTTTAGTCTACAGAGAAGACAGAGAGTAATGCTTGGAGGTCTCAGTATGCAACTGCAAAAGGATGAAGACAGAAAGTATGTGATTGCTCCAATATTTAGCTCATTAATCTTAAAGACTCTGTTTATGCTCTAGCACATTAATCCAGAATAGTTCTAATTGCAAAGCTGAGAAGTAGGCATACTTCCTTTTTAGTTCTTCTCAACACAGTAGCAACTTAATATATTCCAGAAAATTCAATGTTTCTACAAACAGAAACTGTACGTAGAAACTTTCTATATGTAGCAACCAGGCTGTCCTCATCAACTAGGAATTGCATTTATAGAACTGAAATTATTACTATTCTCTAAATGCTTAAGATAACCTGAACAATAAATAGCAGAAATCACTTGAGAGGCTGCACATGGTATAAATACACTGTCATTTGCTGAATAATCAAAGAGAAGCCACTCCACAGAAACTTCCCCAACACTATTGGACTCGTATGTATCACTGACAGAAACATACTGGTCCAAGAACACAGTGCCTGGAGCTGGGCTATGAATGATTGCACTTCACCCAGAGCCAGCCCAGCACAGCACTCCCTGGGGGCTGGCAGCACTACGTGCCCTGGGCAGAGCCCGAGCTGGGCACACGGGCACTGCTCCTCATCAGCATCTCCTCTGCCTCTATCACCAGCACTTCCATGTGCATGTTTCACAACTCAGCATGGAGTGATGCAGGTTAGGAGGGATACCAGGAGGGTACCAAACCCTGGCTCAGGGCAGGGTTAACTTAAAAGTTAGATCATGTTTCTTCAACAAATTGCTTTCTTCGTATTTCAGAGAGGGACTTAGAGCAAAACAAATTATCTCACACTTTTTTAAAAACAGATTGATATTAATTCCAAAGAGCATACAATACTGGTCTCCCAGGTGTAACCAGTGACAAATGATGGATAAAGCTAACACATTGACACTGGATCTAACTTATGCAACTAGGATAAAGAATGGAGTGAGACAGATTTGAGAACCATGCACATATGCCCTTACTAATCCTTCAGATCTTTCCACTATCAACAGACCTGTCCAACTTGCCCACAAAAGAGTCTAATCTACTCCTGCAGTTCAGGCTTTCAACTGCTACCATGAGAGGTGTCCACTGGAGGTGCTACAGACAGCAGAGCTGAGACCTTGCACCCAGCCTTAACCACTGCACTCTGCAGTCTTATGCCTACTGAGGATGTGCTACACAATACTTTTTTTCCACCACAGTTTGCCTTTTTAAGCCTGGGCAATTACAGGGGTGAGAGAGAGCTACACTAAAAGCAGTAATTTTATGGTTATAGCATCAGGGACTCCAGAGTTGAGCAATATCAACTGACACTGTCTGTGTGAGCTTTGCTTGCACCCTTGGTGCTGACGTGTCATGGTTCAGTCCTTTAGCTACATGAACATCTACTCCTTTACACAGGACCTCAGTAGTACCAAGGCCTTTTTGATGATGCTGCCTATTCCAGTCCTACAGTAAAATCTTCAAAAATTTTAAGAAAATTTCAATGACACTCACCAGAGGAACAGACCCAGGGCTATGTTTCGCAATGTAGGCAGCTGGCTAAAGGACAGAAGACCTCATGCAAACAGAAGTGCAACATCCATTCATGTGTTACTACAGACAGGAGAATTCACATGGAGGAGAACCTCAGAAGTACCAGTGGAAAAGCTTCCACCAGACCAAGCAAAGCTTCCCACCAACTACAAGATGCAAATCACAGGAAGCCCCAAGTTCATTTACTTCTAGGGCTACCTTGCTTCCAGAAGACTCCAACCTCCAAGGCAAGCACAGCTCCTGATAAACCACTGAAGATACCTGTTCCTTATATAACTCCTCTTCCATCTGTTACAAAAGCTGAAAACAAGCAGGAAAAAACCCAAGAGACTTCACAAGCAGGCAAGCATGGCAAATGCACCTAGAAGTTGCCTCTGGGAACTAGCAACCTTTCCTGCACCAGACTCAGATTCCCAGCACGATGCTAAGCAACTTGCCTCAAACACAGGGTTTTTCAAAAATTTATTTTACATTTTTTCATTAATCATTTTCTTTTGTTTTACCAGAGTTTGGCTTGATAATCTGGAGTGTAATTTGCAGAAAGGCTGGGCACTCAACAGCTGTAACAGAGGTCAAAACAGCTGGGGTTTGAGCAAGAGCAAGGTTCAACTCCCTTAAAAAAGATCATGAGTCTAATGAATTTCAGTCTTGGAATCCCAAATGAGTCAATAGCTTTTACATTAACTTCTCTAGCCTGTTGCCCCCTGCCTGCTAAGGGGGACTGCTGTACACTTGCACATCACTAAGATGCAGTACAAGCAAACTTACTTGCCTGCCCAGCACCTGTGTACTGTTATGATGAGCTCTCTGAGAAAAAATGGTGAAGACATTGATAATTTTGGATTCAGAGCAGGTTTTGAATAGTAGGCAATAAACAGCTCCAGGCCGTGCACAGAACAAAAGGTTAAACTAAATTACTGAATAGCTGCACATTAGCTCAGCTCTTACTGTTATATGCATTGTGTGAAGACAGCAGAAGGAGAAACAATGCATGTATCTACAGGAACATTTAATTCCTATCATCCTTGGAGGTGAAATCTCTTGGTTGTCCCCACTTATTGTGGTTTTGTTTACACACTGGAGTTTTGAAATGCACAAACTGAATTCATTTCAGATGAAAGTAAACTGGGAGATGTGCTCCAAGACTGCATTTAATGTGCCTCAACCTCTGGCAACTCTAATGAGATTAAGAAAGAATGCAGAAGTGAGACAAATTAGGACACTAACTTCTGGAATACTCTGAGACACGTGCCTTTACAATTTCACTCTTTTTAAACTATTCTTTCTATGTATCATACTTCTGTAAAGCAAATTGCTTCTGAAATCACTGTTCTGAAAAAGAAACAGACGATGGCTCAGCCACTGAAGGAAATTAAAGTGTCAATATTCTGCACATCTGCCTCTGTAGTTTAGTTCTGTGGAAGAGGAAATTTAATGCAGATGGACTTGACACCATTAAGAATATCCCCTAAGCAGAAATGCAACACTCCTCTCTGATACCTTGGATCACAGGCCTGACTTCGTAGGAAAGACAATTAGCACACTGATGTACAAGTGCACTTTTTTGACTTTGCCTTCAGTGACAAGCATCACTGTCTTAATCATTAGTGCTCCATGTTCAGTGGTTTCAAAACTGCTGCTTATGCAAGACTGAATAATTCTTCCCCCCCTTTTATTTTAAACAGATTTTGTTTGTGGCAGAAGTTGTGACAACTGCACTGAACTTGGGCTATAATCCCACAGAGAGCGTTTCTTAACTTTCAGAATATATTATTTGCCTTGAAGAAGGAATTCTGTTCTTGCAGTTGTAAGGTAAGGAGATCCATATATATGATTAGAGTTGTTTGTACATTTGGACCATGCACAGAATGTAGTCAGATGAATGCTTCTCTATAATGAAATACAATGTTTTGGAGTATTTTCAAAATTATAACAACTGTTTGGATATAGAAATATAAACAAAATGTATCAGGAAGTCTATTATCTCTCAGAAAGTACCTTCACTCAAAAGTTAATTAGGTTCATATGAGAGCTGAACTGAAAAAAGAAATGCAAATCTCTGAATTACACACAACTACATAGAATGTTTAAGGTTGCTAGCAAGCTGTGCCCTTCCATAAACACAGTTATGTAACCCAGTATTTGGTCAGTGACCCTAAAGTACTCGCTGCCTATCTTGCAGTCAGAAAGACCCCAGGAATCATTAACATGCTGATGACAACTACTAGATGTCCCTTGTGACCCTTTGCCACAAGGCACAATTCAGGCCCCAATTCTGCAGCTGGAGATAAGCACCATTTCCTACAGCTGCTGACTCCTGCTCCAGGAATGCCTCCTGCCACCTGACCAGTCACTTGGCTGGCTTTGATCTTAGGAACTCTGGGAAATGAAGACTAACAAAAATAACAGCAAAATTAACATGGGCTCCATAATACAGAAAATCTCACTAAAACATGATGGTTCTGGATTTTAAATTTAGTGCCTCTAATCCTGCAAGCTTCTCTGCCTCTTCTTTTGGAGACCCAAAATATTACAGGGAGAAGAGACACTTGCAAGCTGAATTCACATCATCGTTTCCTGCTCCCCTCTGTGATAGCACCTGGCTCCTCCAAGAGCAGATCCTAGTGCTTTAGTCAAGGTGCTCACAAATTAGGTTTGTTTAGGGAGCCTGCAGCCTCTCCCCCTGAAACGTCTCCCTGTGGACAGCAGTGACAATGCATCAGTCTGCATCAGCCCCCTGAGGGGCTCTGGGGTTTCTCAGCAGCCTGACAAGTATGTGACACTAACCATGCTATGAAGGTCAGCATTTCCATTTCTTCTTTTTTGGAACGCTGGTCTTCCAGGAGATCTTAAAAAGGACCTAAAAAGCAGACTTTTCAGATATTGAAAATTTCTGCAAGTTACAGGACTCTAACTGGATCTGTAATTCAAGAGTTCAGGTTGCACTTCATTGCACTCTGAAGTACAAAAGGAACAAAACCAATGAACCAGTCCACAGAACATTTTTCTATAGATACAAAATTCATGATTACTAGTCTCATGAAGAGTGTAAATGCATTTGCACCATTCTTCCAAACACACAAGACAACAGAAAGAATAGAAAGTTCAGTCCCTTTTTCTGCCAGAGACTAAGAATGATTCATCTGTCTGCGGATCTCAAGCTCCCCAAGCTAGTAAAAGACCCTCGCAACTACTTCTCAGAAATACTCAACTTAGTATGTCCCTATTTTCTAACACCGTAAATAAAGTGTTCAGCAAACTGAAAAATTCTCCCCACCATCCTGAGCACAACATCATATTAGCTCTCAAATTCTGAAGACAGTCTGCAACTTATTAGCATGAAATACTGCTGAAAATGTTACATGAAATTAAAGGTGACACTGAAATACAATGCAAACTGTGAAGAGGAATAGGGACGAGTCTTCAGGGAAGGAACAGCAGATGATGAAGAATGCATATTGTTATTAAAATAGTAAAATATCTAGTCTCATTTTGCAGGTAAGTGTTAAGTGTTATTTCTCCCTTCCAAGCTGCTCAAATAAACAGTGCTGCTGCCAGCCTGTGTAACAGGAAAACTGCATCTCTTCCGACTGGCAATCCAGAAAGCACATGCACTCAAGGGCTGATGACTGAAGACTCATACAGCACATCTAAAGGGTAAGTGTGCTTTGTGCATTGAGTACATTCTTCTCAAAGATGTTCCATTAGTAATACTGAGAAATGCTCAAGTACCTTCACCAGTGACATACTCAAAATCACAGCAGCAGCTAGCTCTAAAATATTTATTTGCTGGCCTGAAAGCAGAATGGAAGAAAAATAAGGCTTTCATTAAGCCAGACAGTTGTTTCAAATGAAAATGTAGATTTGATAAATCAGTTTGCCTGCAACTTAAAGGCATACACTGAAGTACCCAATAGCCAGAGCTTTTGAAAGCTTTTTAAGGCTAATTATCCTTCCCAAAGATGCATACTCCATCCCCTTTTTCAATGGAAAATTTCTATTGTGCTTACACATAAAATACAGAAAATGCTTAAAACAAACTGAAGCACAACATGTGTTCACTCAAACTCTGACTTCAATTTGGCATAAGCTTCCTGAAAAGATGGCTGTCAGTGTAAAGACACATATGAGTAACAACTGTCACCCTTAGATGAAAGGAATTAAAAAAAAAAAAATTAAAGTATCTTATTAATCATGTTAATAATTGTTTCTATCTTTAAAAGTGTATGGAAAATACTGTGTATCCTACCTCTATATATTAGCAGCTGCTTAACCATGAAAATTAATTTTATCATTTTGTTCCCTTCCAGCACTTTCTAAAATGCAAACATAATTGACTGGACAGCCTGAATGCTACTACCAAACCTCTCAACTCCTGCTGACAGACACTGATCTTTTACCTGGCTTGACTGCTTTCATCACTGCCCGCGATGCCTTCAGCACCGCCTCATAGATATCCCTCTGGTCAGCAGTGAACTTTCCATTGGCAGGAAAGGTGCAGGTGATGTCAGAGCTGTAGCAGTAATACTCTCCTCCCATATCAAACAGGCTGAAAAAGAAACACAGGGGAAAGAAATGAAAATTTAGTTCCAAAGAAACAGTAGAACATAGTGGACCTTTCTCTCGCTCTGCACTTAAAATCATCTGCATTTTGGTAGCTTGCCATATAATCACTACTTGAACACTGTTCTAAGTAAAACAGGATGACAGTCCCTTGGAATCTCACAGCAGAAGGGTATCTGCATTCCATATGGCTTAAATGGACACCCTTCTGGGCTGTGCTGGTCCAGGATGAAAATGCTCAGAGAACACAGGAAGGAAGAAAGATAAAAAGTACATGAAGAATCCACTTCAAGCTCCTCAGTTCCAGTTTCTAGGACTTCTTCTCAGAAGAAAAAACATGTCCTTTTTTTCTTTCCTTAGAAATGCTAGCACCACATACAACATCCAACATCCAAAACAGAATCCCACTTAACAAAGAAATGTTAATGGAATAAGGATTATGGAAAGATCCAACCATAAGAAGTGCACACACAGTACAGTTTACTGCATCAGAGGCAGAAGAAAGAAATTACTAAGTGTTTCCTTTCATGGGGACAAAAAACTGGCTTACCCCTTGAGAAGCATATTTATTCTATACATGAATAAATGACTCACCACTGATTGCTCAGCTGCCAGTAATCAATCTACAGGAATAGCAAGTGGGACTCTACACTCTTTTGAGGACCACGTTAGACATTTGCAGTACTATGCTTCTCAAGCCTGCTTGATAAGGCATTGCACAGCTTTTGGCAGGCTCAGAAATCAGTAAATAACCAAATAACCATTTGGACCAGACAACACTTGAGCAAATAACCCTCTTGGTTCATCATATATTGATTACAAGAAGGCACATTTTACATACAAGACTTTGATCTTGACACAGTATTTGTGTGACCTGATATCTATTGTAATGAGTCAGAGTTGAAATCTGTGGATTTAAGTCTTCTTCCAACCACTCCAAACAACTATATGAGAGGCTAATCACTGTAAGAAATATGATTTTCCTCCACTGTGTTTGAAAACCTTGGAGTTTTCCTCCTCTTGCTGCTTTTTCGCAGCAGGGTCACTCAGAGAGCACAAGCAGAAGGCAGGGCACTCCACAGGAGCACCCTCTCTGCCACTGAGTCCTAATTACAGCAGTAATTAAGAAAACTGTGCAGGGTAGCTCTGTCCCCAAACAGCTTATGTGACTAGGTAAGGATAAATATAAGCTACCACAAAAAGTGCTATCACACTCAGCTGCAGCTGATCACTATTTCCAACATAACTGCTACTGAAAGCAATAGACAGTGAGTAAACAAAGGCAATCATGATAAAACTAAAGAATATTTCAGCAGGGCTAGGACTCTTCTTGCTGCATTGCACACACAGACACATACTCATGAAGACTTGCTCCAAGAACTTTTAAAATCCACTACAATTTCCTCCATGAAGAAATCTCTGCACTGAGAGCAAGCCCTGCCTGAAGTCTTTGCCAGCCTCCCCAAACTGGGCAAGGTTCAGCTGCAGAGAGACTTGCAGGACCGGAACATCAGGAACAACCCCAGTGGCTGCAGCTGCAGGAGGCTTAAAGCTACAGGAGCAGACTCCTTAGGAGAGTGCTACAGAGAGAACTGCAAAGTTACCTGGCTACACACCGAGCTAATACAAACACTACATACGTTCACTTAAATATGAAATACGGAATGTTGATCCACAAAGTTGCTAGTTGAAAAAAGATACAAAACAGGCAACAAAGGTCAGATCCACAGAGTGAAAAAACCATGACTGGACACCAACACAGAAACTGTAAACCAGCCTGGCCAAACCTCAAAATCAGAAACCCCATTAACACTGCCTAAATTCTGATTTTATTGTTAGACTTGCTTCTAAAAATAACTAAAGATACACATAAAAAAAAATCTACAGATACAGAAAAGTTGTTGCAGCAACTGAGAATCATGGAAAAAGCTGCTACATGCAGTAATGTACCAAGAAGAAACAGATCAGTTCTAAATCTTTCAACCCATCCCAGACTGACCCTCTCAAATCACAAATCAAGTTTCAAGATGCTTTGTGGGATCTGCAGCAGTTCTGTGGCCTAACTCTTGCATTTACAAGTGCAAATGCCCATTCGGCATGGTGACAGTAAAGCTGTGACCAACGACTTGTGAACTCCCTGTACATGTCTACTGCAAGCTGCTATGCTTTGTATGTTTTATGGTATTTTTTACCTGAAAAGCTGGTTTTCTGAACTTACCAGAGGCAGAATTTTAGCTATGTCTTTAACCTTACAATTATCAGCATTTTCTCAAACCCATTCATCACTCAGTGGCTGTTAAAATAGTTTTTGAGTTACTGGAGAACTAAGCAATGGAAAAAAAACATCACAAAGCTGATGGTACACCAAAACAAGGCTCACAAGCTAGGAAGCAGCATTTGTTCAGGTCTCTTGGCTTCCAGACAAGAGCAGACATGAGGGAAGATGATCTTTCAAATTCCACCACAGATCACAACACACCATCCAGCCTGTATGCTTCAGTGAGAAAGCATCCGAACCAAATGGGACATCTGGGAGATGTTTTGGCTCTTATTGGGAATTCTCTTCCATTTAACTTCAGTTGGGAACATATCCATTAGCTAAAATGTTGCCCAAGACATGGAAACAGCCCAAATATTGTAGTTATACTGAGAAAATAATGGGAGCCTGAGAGGATCCCAGTTTCATGTATTTGCTTGCCAGGCAAAATAAGTGGTGAAGCACATTTATATCGAATAAAATATATGACAGCTACTATCTTCTCCTGTTGACTAACCAGAAAAAAATTCTAAAAGAAGATTCCTTAGAAAAAATACACTTATTTTACTCTGAAATTACATGGTAAATTGCTAGTGAAAAAGATAGTATTAGTGCATTCTAGTTTGTTCTCAACTGCATGTACAAAATTACCTGTCTCAGAGTATAGTTTTAAAAGGGTCACATACAGAAACAACTACGTAATGTTATTTGGACTGTTATCAAATGTAGCAGCAATATAAACAAATTAAATGCATAAATGAAAATAGGCCTTATAGGCATCTTAATCTATGGCTTACCTCTTAAGAGCTGTTTAAAACAGATCAACACATGCACTAATATCATAAACATTCTCCAAACTCTATTATATTTCCCTCTTAGATAAATGAAGTGCTACACATCTAACAGACTGCCATCATATACATTGCATATACATTACATTTTGCATAACAAAACTTAACTGTGAATTCAGTTTTCCGCTGAATGATGAAAAACTTCATTCTAAAAAAACCCTTTCACCACTCCTTTTTCAGCAGGAACACAGTTGTGAATTGCTGATTTCAATGAGATTATGTGTCTGAGGCTGTCAGGTTTCCACGGCATTTGAAAGGGGTGGTGAACAGAGAAGGAGTGTTGCTGACCAAAGGGAGACATTCAGTTTTATGTCAAACTTTTCAGTGATTTAGCTTGAAGCTGAGGAGGTCGGCTCAATCTCTTTCAAAACCTTCTGAGAGAGAAGCTAATCTTGCTTTGCATCATTTTGTTGAGAGCAAGAGCATCAAACACCTTCATTTCAGGCTGAAAAGTGTATGATGCATAAAGCAGATTTAAAAGTCAGAAGACCTGAGCATCCCCTAAAAATTCCATGCTACTGTTTCAATTTATTTTCTAGAACGACTAGGAAGCTACATCATAAAAAAAGATGCATAGCAAAAATGGTCCAAACATCTTGGAAGTATGGGCATAGCTCTCCCAATGGAGGCTTCAGTTCTGTGTGTATACATAATCTTTCCTACAAAACATATTGCAAAATACTGCAAACATTACTAATTAAAACTGAACAATGCAAAGTATAAGAAAAATCAGATAACCCATCAGTTGCTCTACCGACAGAATGCCTTGTTTGTGTACCAGTAATCCAACATTAGCCAACAGGGTCAGAAAACAAGGTGCCTTCTGCCTGCTTTGGAAATCACCTTCAAAAATAACTAAGAGCATTTAATTCCTTTCACAGGAAAAAGCTAAACCCACAGGTTTAAATCATTTTGCACATAAACCAGTAACATAGTCAAAAAGAAGGAGAAACATGTGTGACATGCCACAGCCTTGCAGAAAGGCTTGGCTGGACATGCTCCTCCTCACAGCAGCTCCTCAGCCCTTCCCAGCAGGTCCCTGCAGCAGTTCTTCCATGTATGACCCCAACTGGGGCTCTGCTCCCCATGCAGGAACCCAGGAGGGAAGTTTGGAGGAAATATTTCAAGTCCTGTCATTTTTAAAGTGAATACAGGCTTGTAAGTCAATACTGGAACTGAAACACAACATGATGCAAAAAAGCTCCTTTCCCCTCCTGTCCCTCTGAAACAAAACAGATGAGTAAGACATGGCTGTGTTACTTTCACAGAATATTGGCACCACAAAATGCAGATTTATAGTTACATTTTCTGCTTTCAAGCCAAGAAAAATAATATGCATTTTGATACTGATTGTAGCTTTCTTAACCTTTGACTGTGAAGCATCAAGAAACACTTTGCATAACACTTTAAATTTGAACACTGTGGGCTATAAAGAGTCACAGCTCTTTTCTTCATAAAGTCACTGTATACCATTTTTTAAAAATAAAGCATCATCTTCCTTTAAGCATGTGTTTTACTTTTATAGGCTTGCTGACACTTTTATTGTCAAATAATTTGAAACTGCCAGGCAATGAAGCCAATTATAGCCAATATCACAATGGGAAGCAGTACTTTATTTGGGATATCTGAGCCATGGTGTATGAATTGCTATGATCCAACCACCAACCCAACCCAAAGACAAGCTCTCGCAGGCATTTTTCGGGAAGCCTACAGCTACTCCCATGAGCTAACACATAAAGCTGTCACCTTCTTGCTCTCCAGATCTGCTTGATCTGTACACTCAGAACTGGATCTCCTCACAATAGTTATAAAAGAATTACTCTTCTGCAGTTTTTAATGTGGCAGAGCGATGACTGGGGTGAAACCCAGGTGGACGTCCTTGTGCAATGCACCCCGACACGGTGTTGGACTGAGCATCACCCGCCTGCCACCCACGTCCTCCTCAGAGTCTGCTCTCAGGACAGAATCTTCCCTTTCCCTGGGTGGGTCTGCAAGACTAGTCATTAGAATACTGATACTGCCCTGTTTTACTGTGCCCTCCTCACACCTCAGGTTAAACAGGTGAATATGAAGCACTTTACTCAGCAACGTTTACTGAGGTTTTAGGGGTTTGAGCCATTATTAACCAACACACCTATGAGCAGCCACACAGATGAGCTGGTGCCAGCCAGTCTTAGGACAGCAGGAATAAAGGTACATACAGCCTTCTCCTCCTCTTATTGCAATAAAAGTAAGTCATCCCCAGCTGGAGATTTATGCTGTGTGATCTCAGCATACTCTGCTCTGAGTTCACAGGCACTCTGTGCTTTACACTTCAGGCAGCAATTAAATCCTTAAGTATTCACACACTAACAAAATCCAACCATTTGTTTGGTTAAACACTTCTAAGGCAATTTCAAGCTTAAGGGAACTAGGTATCAGCATTTCTATGAGATAGGTTTTGGAAATACGCCAAGTGATTTGGAAATAGGGTGGTTAAATAGCAGACCACAAGAATGAATTATTGTAAAAGATACCACAAGGAAGAAAATGGAGAGTTAAGTGACACATACTTTTTCATACACTTGCATCTTGACTAGCCAAGAGTTATCAATTAAAAAAGCAACACCGGGTAAGATAATATCACAAACCCCAAGAGAGGATTGGGACAGTATAGTGCATAGTCCTACCATGCTCTGGAAGAGGTTTTTTAAGTGAAGCCTTGCTGTGACCAGCTTCCATCTGACATGGCACACAAGGAGCTTGTACTGGCTCTGTCTTGAAGCCAGGCCTGGCTCACTGGTTTAAAGCCAGCTTTTTGACATCGATGGAGTCAAGAATAACCTTAAAAAGGTGTTGGAGAACACCTTTTGCGTAGGAAATTTGATTCTGGGTATTCACAAGAAATCAAGTTTTTGTTTAAGCCTCCTGTTCAAAAGAAGAGGCTGTAGCCACACAGGTAAATGCAGGTACAGAGACACCAAACAGCTACATGACCACTCTCCATCTAGCTGCAAGTTAGGTAACCACGTGGTCCCACGTTTGTTGCTCCTGCTCAACTGTGTCTTTTCATCTCATCTACCTTCTCCACGGCTTTTTTATCATCGCTCCTCTTGTACCACTGTCTCACTTCAGGCTTTCCCAAACTATCTCAAAGGTACTGGGAGATTTGTCTCAAACTTTTCTCACTGAAGATGACAAGATCTGTCACTAACTAAGCTTTGCTCAGATAGAAAGAGGGTAATAAAAATAAGTATCTCTGTCTACAGTGAATTTTGAAGGAAAGAGGATTGCTTGTCTGTATCTCTACAATTCCAACTATAGAGACTTCAGTGCCTGCATCAAGAATACACAAAAGTTTGAGCTGGCTGGATTAAAAAATAAAAAAGAAAAGAAAGCAAACAAACACAAAAGCTTCACTAGGTGTTGGTGCCTGTACTGCTCAGGGTTTCCCCTCACTGTCACACAGAACACTGGCTCACAGAATCAGAGCAGCAGTGTGGTGGTGGGTGCTGTACCCCTGGCAGAGAGCTGTGCCTCTGCCCTGCTGCTGAGAGAAAACCAACAACAGTGTGTGGGAGTGTCCTCTCTTACAATGATTTGTGCCAAGCAGACCTTCAGATCCATTCCTCCCACAGGATATGAAATATAAATCTCACTGAATCCACCAAATGAGCTGCACTTAAGAGCTGATTCAGTAAACACCCACATTTCACTAGTAAGATTGCTATTTTCATACACAGGTTAAGGAGTCCCTTGCTTATAGCATTTATCTTGTGAAGAAATCTGTGACAAGATCCTTAAGCTTCTGCGCTAAATAAATCAATTTCCATGATCAAATATAAGCCCTCTTCCACTCCCATGCAGTTTGCATTATTGCCTTCTTAAAAATGTTAAGTTTGCCCAGAGCAAAGAGCCAAAAAATCTTCTGACTGGCTTGTTCACAGATAAATTTGCCCCCAAGTGCCATTCTCAGTGTTTCAGCTAAAGCAAAGGGATGTTTCTGATACAGAGGTGCTGCACACAAATAACAAGTACTGGGAATACCGTGCCAGTACTGCTGGGTTGGGGGAAGGAAGTGGCAGCAATGAGGGTTACACAAATGCAGAAGGCAGCTGAATACCTCAGCCAGGTCCATGCTGACAGCGTGCCAGAAACCAGGAGCAGGTTCAGGGGAAGCTCTGACAAAAGGGTTACCTATCTGACTTGTCTTTTTGCTGATTTCTTTTTTCTGTCTTTACTACCCTATTTATTATCCATTTTTAACAGACATATTTAGTAAGTCTCTCAACTTACTTCCTTTAGCAGTACTCTCTTTAGCAGAGTACTCTCTCTAGCAGAGACAGTTTGCTGAAAAGTCAGCAGAGAGGGCAGCAAACCCTGAGTTTTGGCTAGTTTCCATCCCTTAGGAGCCTCCCCATTGGAAAGGCAGTATCTGGGGCGTTCATGGCTGCAGCTGACTTGCTCAAACAAGGAGCAAGGAAGTCAGAGCTGCAGGGAAGAGAGGAGTGCATGCAGGGAGAAACCTGTACTGGCAGCTGAGTGCTTCCCAATCAACACAACAGCAGCAAACCTCACTGGCTCCTCACCAGAATGTGTCTTACCAGCACAGGGTAAGAACAAAACAGCTACATTTGCAAGTTACTAAACTTTTGCAGTTGACTAAACCAGTCCCTTTCTAGATGTCTGCTGAGGAAAGGAAGGTACTGAAAGTGAACTGTAAAAGTTTGATACTTCCAATACATGCCATGATTCTTGGGTGCTGACATTCAGAACTACAAGCCTTAGCTTTCAGCAGTTGTTTCTGGACACTCTGACCTGTGTTGCCCAGCCTTGACAAACAACCATCAGAGATCACCTGAATAGGTGAAGGGTCAGACCTTACTTAATGATTTTACTGTAAATATTGTCAAGTTTTCTTACGTGTGTATGTGCATGCTCACATACACGTGTTCGTGAAAGTAAAAGGCTAATACTTCCAATGTCTTTCCATGATGAAAACTGGGCCAGTGTCCAATGGTACAGGTTCACTTAGATTTTTAGACAGCCTATGGTTTTTTTTGGTGATTGTTCAAGCAACTTCCAAATTACCAGTTCGCAAATGGAACACAACAAACAGGAGTTTTAGAATACTCTACAGAAGCTGACAACTGAATGAAAATCCCCTGAGAAGACAGTTGCTATCATTTCCATGGACATGTCCAAATGTTCAAGCCAAGTGCACAGTTGTGAAGGTAACAAACAGTATTTCCAAAAAGGAGGCTGCCAATTCTCCAGCTGAGCATGTTATTTTGCCCGTAAGAACATTTCTTTCCTATTTGAAAGAAACACCCACTCTTCATGGCAGCACCTAAAGTGGAAGTACAGCACAGCATTGTGCAACTGCAATTAGAAATAGTCCTGCCCTGAACGCCTCAACGGGCTCAGCCCAGGTGTGGAGCAGCAGCACACCAGCAGGACTCCTCCTGAAGCTCTGCCAGACTGTGCCTCCACTGTGAGATTCTCTGGACAGACACAAGAGAAGACCTAACACTGACCTGAACACAAGGACTGGAATTACATCTGGTTCAGGGAGAACACAGAGAAGTTGTGTTGGGGACTAACTGTACCTTCCCTCTAAGCCACACACAGTGGTTTAAAAGCCAGGCAGACTCCCACTAAAATTGTATTTTGACCTACACAATTGAGTTACCCACACCAATGAGAAAGACTTTGCTACTGAATTCTATTCAACACAAGCAACATCCATCAAGAGTACTTCTGTCATACTTCCTGTGTATCTGTATTAAAGACCACCATAAAAAGCAGATTACAAATCAAACAGCAGCCAGTTTTTTTCAGAATATGCTGGGCATGCTAAGCTAAAACTATGACAGATGAAACTCACAGCTGACAATTAAAAAGACATTTCACATACATTATAGACAGCAAAAATTACAAGGCAGATCATAATACAGCACTTAAAGGAAAGCTAAAATTTGTTACAGCAAACATGCTACTAATACTTAGTGATCTGGACTTTGGGTAAAAGGCTTATATATTTCTGACAGTAAGCAACCTCATAGCCTGAATTAACCAGTACTAATAGAACACATTCAATTACAGTAAAATTATTGTTAATTCTAGCAAATAAATTTCTCTATTTTTAATCAAATTCAATTTTTATGAATTAGCATAAAATTAATATAGTCCATAAGTACAACCAGATGAAAAATACCTACACTCGATGAAAACAGTAAATATTAATCAAACCACAGGAATCAAGCCAAAGGAATTATTTCAGAAATGGATAGCCAGTTAATTTTGCAATCAACCAGTAAGTAGTAGCAATGTACTTTGTATTATTATTAGAAACAAAACCATTACTACCAACAAGCTGTTTCAAAATTGCAGACTGAAAAGTTAAAGCTAACCCTAACTTTTGCATATTATTACAGCACCGAACTTCAAAATGCATAGAAGTGCACGAGGCCAAATGAAAATACGAGTCTCACCCACATAAAATAGTTGAGCATTTACATCTGACACATTAACATCCTGAGATCTTAAAAGCAGTGCTTTCAAGAAGTAATAAATACAGTATGTAGATAGATGCTTTTAATAGCAGACACTGAAGGACTTGGGTTGGAAAAAGAAGGACTTCTATTATCTGATGGCAAAAGAGGGTCAGTTCCTACTTTTTAAATGCAACATTGCCCCCACCTGGACAAATGAATTTTGGTTCTAGGTTGATATTAGTATTGTAGAACTCGATAAAATACCGGAAATTAAAAAAAAAAAAGAGTTTGGAAAACAGACACAGCAAACTTTAATCATCTTTTCTTGTATACGTTTTTCAAGCTCATCTAAATCTTTTGTTGACTTATTGAAAATCTTCCAATATTTTCCTGAAATAAATGACAGCCACTCAGTACTCACAGAAAGTCCTTTTATATTATACACCTACTCATTCCTGCAAAAAAGTTAATATTGCATTTCCTACAGATAAAACTGCATAATATTACGAAAAATATGCGGATATAGTTTCAATGCAATATGTATACTGCACATGCATAGTGTCTGCATGTATAAAAGATAGATACACATGGGTTATACATTAATTGACAAATACTTTGATTATAGAGCACTGTATATTATACTTTGGGGGTCAAAGAATTAAAATTAGCTAAGTAACTTTTATTTTAGCTAATGGAAGGCTTAGCCATGAACAACCGAGTCTGGCCAGTTCTTGCAAGAAGCAACTTTCTTTTGTGATATTCTTCACAGAATCACAGAATGCGCTGATTTGGAAGGAACCCGAAAGGATCACTGAGTCCAACCCCTGGCCCTGCCCAGACCCCCACAACAACCCCACCCTGGGCATCCCTGGCAGCGCTGTCCAAACGCTCCTGGAGCTCTGGCAGCCTCGGGCCGTGCCCATTCCCTGGGGAGCCTGGGCAGTGCCCAGCAGCCTCTGGGGGAAGAACCTTTTCCTGATACCTGGCCTACACCTCCCCTTCTTCACACACCTTGGAGTGACCAGCCACTCCAGGGAGGCCGAAAACTGTCCTTTGTCTCCTCTCAGTCATTAAAAATAAAAACCCCCAAACACTCAGCATCTTCCCTCTCTGCTTATCCAGAACAACCTTTCCCAACTACCCATACTTGCAGTCAGGAAAAACTCCCTGTGATGAACAAAGCTTCTGAAATGACACTAGAAGAGGTGTCAGAAGGATCTTTTGAGAGCACCACAGGTAATAATAAAAAGAAAACAATAAAAGCTACATACAAGTGCCAAATGGAAGGAAGCAAACCCAAGTTTGACAACTTGAGCAGAACACACACGTGTTCCCAGAAGGCTGCTGTGTGTTTGCACTGGCAAGTACAGGATGTTACCAGCATGGAAACTTGGGCAAAGCTCACCTCTTTCCACAGTGCTTATTTTAGTGCCCCCTGCTGTCAGTATTATTCTGATGACTTAAGAGTTGCACTGGGATATTAGGGAAAGAAATAGAAACAAAAATATGCCTCAGAGTTAAACTATTCAGATAAAGGCTTTTTGAAATACTAGACAGTTTTCCATATCCCCAGCTCTATCATTTGACTAAGCAAGTAACAGTGCTTGTTGATATGGCCAAGAGACACATAAATTATCTAACATTATGCTAAGATTGTACTTTTATGACAGATGTGTTTGGTTTTGTGACACTAACAAAGCTTTCTGGTACCTGAATGCAGTAAGACTATTTCCAGGTAAACCTTTTTTTACTGTCATCCATAGCAGTGATGGCATGCCATGGAAACAGCAGTGAGCTTTTTTAATGGGGGACATTCTGTTTCACTGAGGATACTGTGCTCTGCCCAATGCTGTCACGGAAATCCATAAATTATTTCAATGAAATAAGTAATCAATAAGCAAATAATGTTAAGAGAAACAGTCAAATAAACTGAAAGACATCTGATGATCTAACCTGCTTCTATTTATGCTTCTAAAGCTAGTTTTATTTTATAAATAATAGATAGTCCTGCTGTAAATACAAGGTTAATGGATTCTCTCTTAGGTCTGCTGTACTTCCCAAGCAGTTGATGCTGGTTGCACTCCCCTTATTTATGCTTTCACCCAAGCTCTCTTAATAAATTACACTCTGGCCCTGGTCCCAGCGAGGACCAGTGTCCCCCTTCCAGCTGCCAGTGCTGCACCAGGCCCTGCTGAAGGCACCAGAGTGCCTGTGTCCCTCAGGGGTGTGGAGCAGACCCTGTGAGCCTCGGGGTCTGCTGTTCATTAACATTGTAACTTAGGCGGATATTTCAAAACGCTAAAAATGCTGGTTTTGCAGCAGAATAGACTATTATTTTCATTGTTTAGCAAAGCCAAAATGGATCTACTAACCCCCAAAAATGTCATTAAGTGCTTGAAGGTCAGTGAATGTGCCAATGAGAGCTGCTTATGAAGTGCTGAATTTTCACTGAGGTACATTTGCCAGATGCCATAAAAATACCAAGACCTGCAACTCATGACACCTGAAGAGAAGCACCCCAGGTAATAGCTGTATCTATTTCAGTTACTTCTGGGGTCAGGCTGATTTTCTTGCATTTCTATTATTTAAGCATAAGCCTCATCATCAAGAACCAGTCTTTATTTGAAGATCACAGAAGCATTTTCTATTTGCCAAACATTGCAGGAGCCCTGCTGATCAACTGCAACAGAACAATCAACTCCTGCCATGCGTTTGGCACACGGCAGTGCCAGGAACACACCAAGGCAGGCTGCAGGAGCCACCAGGCTGCAAATCAAATGCAATAAACTATGATTTTACTCAGTAACTTCTCAAATCAAAACACAAAATATACACTTTAGGTTCACACCTCTGATGGTTTCTAGAACAAACCAGCAGACCACAAAGGTGAGCAGAGACATTTGCCTTGTCCCAGGCTTCCTCTGCTGCGCGTTGCTTTGACGTTCAGCGCCCTCCCTTCCCCTCTCTCCCCAGCCACAGTGTGACTCCACACTGCAGCACTGGCAGGGCAGGGGCAGCAGACAGAAGGGAGGACCCAAGGCAATTTGCTTCCACTATTTTTAAGGAAGCTTTCATTTTCCAGATGGCAGATGCTGGTTAGTTGAGACAACACTTTTCATAGAAGCATGCTGGCTCTGACTGAACTTGTTCTGGATGCTGTTTCCCAGGGTCAAGTCATAACTTCCAGCCAAAATCAGAGATCAGTTTAGGAAAGCTGAAACCAGAGTTTTCACCTCCCATAAAGGCCCTCTAACCGTTGAACCAGTATCTTTCTGCACTGTGAACAAAAGCAAAACTGCTCATGAGACACTTGCTCAGAAGAATGAGCCATGTGGGGGCTGCCATTCGATGAGAAGGAGTCCCAGGTGCACATCTGCTCTTGATTTCTACATAAAGGAGTCAGATCTCTACTCCTTTAATTTATTTGGGTTATTGTCTTCTTGAGTAGCAGCTTTTAATTTCATACTACTCCTCACCAAACTTTGAAAGACCTTTGATTTTCCAAAATGCTGGAAGCCTCTTGTGTGCAAGGCAAGACATTGCAAACTACAACAAGTACTTTTGCTTATGAGTCCACTTTCCCTACTACCAAATGCAGTTACAGCCTCAGTACAGAAACAGAAGGGGTCTTGGCATCCAGTTAGAAATGGAATACCTGGAGAGGATGCAGTGAACCTCAGTCCAGGGCTCAGTTCCAATCCAAGCTGTCAGAGCTTCAAGATGACACAAGAAAATCAGTATTTGTGAACAGCCTGACAGTGTATCATCACTGCAACCTGTGGTTTGCAACATTCCAAGTAGAAGATTTTATTTAAAGTTAATACTGAGTGAAAGGGCCAAGTGCCTACAATGGTGACTCAGCCTACCTGGTTATCTGGGTGACTGCTCTGACCACAGAGACAACAGACACCTGCTTAGGAAAATGTTTGGTTTAGAGCACATTGATCATTTAAATGCTCACCACGGAATGCTATAGGTACATGAATCATTTATACAAAACACTGACTTGCTGCTATTGCAATATTTACTTTTAATATCCATACCAGTTAAATGCCTGTATCTACTGAACACCTCAGCTTCCCTAAAAATACTGATTTCTTTCTCTGTCAATCCTGGTGCTTTGCGTTAGATAGCTATTTCAATATTTAACAGATTGAAAAGGATCGCCCTGCTTAGCAAGACAGTGTGTATTAACAAGAAGTGTCAGAAATTCCCTTGACAGTCCTTTGTTTTGCACTGGCATCTTTTAGTGCATAAGCTGTACCTATAAAAAGTGTGGATTATGATGCAGAAATGCAATTCCATACCAGTTTCTTACAGAAGCAATAAACCCACTTGATATAGGTTAATTTTAAAAAGTGAACATCATAAAGCCAGGCTCTTCTAAACCTGCCATGGCTTTCGAAGACAGAGTAACAGCCTTAAGATATAAAAATGCAACAGCACAAGTATTTTGGCCTGTGATCTTCTTTTGATACAATTAAATCCCTGTTACTTATATTTTTAAAAGAGCAAACAATGCATGCATTCAAGCATTTCACAGAAGCAAAGCCTTACTCTTCCAAATGTATTTTTTCTAATATTCAGGTGCTTAGTTGACTTATTTATGATACTTACTGCACTGCACTGCTTTGTACATAAAAAACCTGAGCAGTACATTTCTGCAAAACCCATAAATGTTATTCACATCCACTAAGTAATGTTAAGAAAAAGACATGAAATTCTACTGAATGATTTATTAAAAATCATACCAAATACCCAATCTCCCAATTCTATTACATACAACTCTATGAATGGTTAAACTAGTGTTATGCCAAAACACTAGCAAAACCAGAAATAACCCTTAAAATACTCTTATCTCTTTTTCAACTAAAGTCTATTTTTTTCCCTATGGCCAGGGCCTCCTAAGACTATCCAACAGAGGGCTCCCCATAGCTGTTAAAAAGCTTAATTGAAAGCCAATATATGAATGCTAATATACACACACAAATCAGCACACTGTCATTTTAATGCCCTCCTCTGTATGCACACACACACCCATCTACACCCAAATCAGACATTTCTAAAGTCACACACCAGTCAGGTAGTCCCTTGGCAGAATTTGTATGCTGCTCATGTATGCTACTGCAAGATTTTTTCTGAAATACTATTTTTAACTATTATTTAACTAAAATTAGGGTGTTTTAAAATTGTCTTTCCAGATACATAATTACTTTTTCTTACCATTTTTTTATTTTCCCTTGAGAAGAATACTAAGAAAATGGTGTGGAGCAGAGTGTGCTCTGTGAGCATCAGCCAGTGGGAAAGGCAGGGAGCCCGGCGGGTGCTCACGCACGTGGGGCACCGCTTTGCTGCCACCCACCTGCACCTGAAAAACTTCTCACCAAGACCAAGGTGCAACCGCACTGTTTCAGCAAAAGGTTATTCCAGACTCTGTTAAACCAGGTTCTCTTTGCTGAGGCAGGGTTGCTGCTCAGCAGTTTTGAAATGCTGAAGTGATCGATGTATTTGGTAGGTTATGGTTTCCTGACGTTGAGATCTCTGAGGCTGATAAAACCCAAACATATTTTAAAGACTTTTCCAGTACTGCAGAAAATAAGGGTTTGCAAAGAGTCTTGTATGAGCTCTTGTGGTTTAAGAAGGACTACAGCCATCCACTAAACTGTCCTTGGAGACTGTAAGTGAAAGATTCCTACACTTACCCTTCACCCTGAGGTCTCCCTCAACATTTAAAGACCTTCATTTTAAACACGGGATATCATAATGCACTGTGGCATATCTTTTCTCAGTAACATGCTGAGATTTCCTCTATGCTATGCACCTTTTCTTTTAAATTTAATTGAATGACACAGCTGACACATTTTTATGTTGGTGTGTCCTTCCTGATCAAAAAGCACTCATAGCACATTATCTACTCAAACACAACATAATCATAAATCAAAGCTATTGCCCTGCAATAAATTAACGTTAGTATTTGATGGGTTTAGTAAGCTATTAACCAGAGATGAAGATAATACATAAACTATTGTACAAGAAGCTTTTAAAAAAGTTTTTACAGTATTATAAAGAAATTATCTATCTGTAATTCCGTAAGTTCACTGTGCAGTACCTGCAGATGTGCCTGGAACATTAGCCAACAGGGCATATTTTTTAACTTCTGAGATTCAATTTGTTTTCCATAATAGGTTTTGAGCTTATCAATGATAATACTAATTTGCTTTCCTTCATACATTTACATTCCACTACAAAAATACATACCTACACTCTTTCTGCACAGGCTACAAAGGTAATCCAATACAATTCCTCCACTGAATGTCAGTGATTAACTTCTCCAGAACTAGTTTTGCATTTTTATAAACAAAGGCTTTTTGAGCCATGTCTTTGGAGGTGAAGTACAAAATTTATGATCTCATATATTACACATCAGACAAACAGGTCTTTCAATTTATGGGAATGTATTCGGTGCTTCCATTCGCTCTGCTTTTACCTGCAGTGATACTGCAAAGCATGTGGACATGTAGTACATGTAGAGAAAACTTGGCAGTATTTGCAACTCTATTACACATCACTAAACTCTAAGTAAATCTTTATAGAAAGGTTTTGGCACAACACAGAACTAAAAGCGCCCTTCCCTGACCTGAACTGAGTTTCATTTCTTCACACATTTTACTGTCTCCTTTTTTGTCGGGGTGTCTGTGTGCACATAGGCATTTGTAAGACCCAATCCATTCTGCAATTTGATGCAATTCTCTAAAAGTAGCCAATACTCTCGTGATCCTCTAGCCCACCACCAGAGCTGAGGTTTGGATCTGAGGTTCAAGAGCAAACTTAGATGACAAATTTTGCAACTGCCCTTGTACTTAGAATACAGCCATTTCTTAAACTAAATTCTAAGTGCCTCTGGTCCAGAAGTGTTTGAAACAGTATCTCCTTCTCCCTTACAACTGGAGATGCGGGTGTACAGGATCTTTGGAAGAAATCAGAAGAGTTTGGCATGCAAAGCTACCTTCTATTTTAAAGATATAGACTTTTTATCGTTATGCAGCCATCCTTTTTCTAACAGTACATACAATTCCTATATGGAAACAGCAGTAGTGAAACAGAAGTATCAAACAAACTCTAACCCTTTACTTACCATAAGTCTCCATCTTCAATAGTCTTATCGTTCGGGGCTCCAGCATGGCCGTAGTGCAAAACAGATGAGTTCTCCCCACTGATGGGCAAAAAGAAAATCAGCACAATTAGTGGAAGAAGAAACATTAACACACACATTCATACGACACGAGAAGGAACGCTGTAAACATCAGTGTATTCACATAAAAAGCAGCCTGTGAGAGCTGTCAGAATCCCTGCCCCGGTGTGGGCTGCTGTAGCCACCCCAACCACTTGTGCAGCAGAGGTGTGGGTGGCACAGGAACTCTGCTACTCTGGCTGTAAGACAGGATCTTGTTGCAGAAGGAACGTGGCACAGTGCTTATGAATATTTCCTATGTCTGTGACAGTGTAAAGGAAAGAACATGCACAAGTAATTTTTCAATTTACACCCATTTATTATTTCCTGGGGGGTTTTTTGTTGTTGTTGATGTTTTTGGGGTTTTTTGTTGTTTTTTTTGGGGGGTTTTTGTTGGGTTTTTTTTTTGTGTTCTGTTTTGGGGTTTTTTGTTTGGTTTTGTTTGGTTTTGTTTTGTTTTTACTTAGTGATACTTTTCCCTATTTGAGGTTAAGTAGTCTGAGGCATAAACCAAACTAACTTCCACTGGAATAAAATCTGACATTTTAAACACTCCAGGAATCACTGGGACTGGAGAAATTGAGCTGTCTGAGGGAACAGCTCCAGTTCCCCTCTGGCATGGCTACAGGTGGTCTCTGCTGGAGGGGATGCACTGCTTGGGGAACATTCACAGCTTACAATGTCAGAGGCTGGAGCAGGTATGAAAACCGACACTCTTTTCTTACCTGTTGTTGAAAAATCACATTACAAAGAAAAGACTTTTATTCCTGGAAACCTTTCAGAGTAAGCTGCTGATGCACAAGAATAAAACAGCTCCAGAGGAGGCTGGACCCCTGTTCTGTTGTTCTGAAGCTCCATGATCCACTAGGTGACTTACATTTGGCCTTGGCATCCTCTCTTGCCTACTGATATTCCTCCGGGTCTATAAAATGTCAGTTAAAAGGCTGATAAAGATCTCAAGCTCTACCTATTTTTCTTTTACTGTTCTCTTCAGATAGATGCGCTCGTTTTTTCTCTTCAAAAAGCTGGAAGAACTTTATCACATCCAAAAATACACCTATGGGGACAAGGTTACTGCAGCTTCTCTCTGACCCCTCCAGCTCACTTGCCAGTCTGTACCTCAGCTTTCATCAAAACCTTTCATTGGTCACCCTGCTCAAATTTGATTCTTTCAAGTTGTGATGCTGGAACAGCTTCATATCTTAGATGACAGGAATCTGAGGCTCAATTTCAATCAATCTTTTGTTGTATCTGGAATAAATGTGACATCTGACATACTTCTCATATTAAGACTTCTGATGTGTGCAACTACAAAAACAGCAAGCATGCACTGTATCCAAAAAGAGATTACCTTCAAGATACATTAAGTACTTGTGATATTAAATATTTAACAGATCATCAGTCATTCAGGTCTTTTCATAAACAATGATTATGGAGCAGAAAGTAAGTTTCTGCAGGTTTCAATCTAAATGGCTGGATTGTGTCCCTGGAAGTATTTAAAAAGACATGTAGATGTGGCACTTGGGGACACAGTTTAGCAGTGAACTTGGCAGTGCTGGGTTTATGGATGGACTTGATGATCTCAGAGGGCTTTTACAACCTGAATAGTTCTACATTTGTATTTTGAAAACAGTAAGTATTTATTGTTAAGTATTTTTTAGCATATAAGAATCACTATGTAATAAGACAGTGAAAGGTAATATTTCAGAATCATGGGCATGATTTTCTGATAAAGTGTACTTCATAAAATTACACACTCCAAACAGAAAAATTAGAGAAGTTAGAAGTTGTTAAACCAAGAATTGAAAAGCCCCACAGAACTAAGGCTGCAACACATTCATTTTGTGATGCTGGTCCAATGGCTTAAGCACAGTTTCACAGCTGGCTGGATGCTTTTTCCTTCCTGGGTGCTGGACTTGAGAACCTTTGCTGCTGTGCAGATAGCTAAAAATGGACCCAGAAAGGCTGCATACAAGATGAAGACAGACATCAGCTTCTTTCTGAGATGTTCTGTCTCCTGGGCACTGATGGAATATTTTCCACACCAGGACACTTTCAAAATTAGTTTGCTCTATCTGAAGAAAAAATCTATAATAGGGCAATGGAGTGCAATCAAAAGAAAAGGTCTTCTGTGCCAGTCAACGTGTCCAGTGGGAACTGTGCAGGAGACAGGGGTGCAGGCTGCTCCCACCCCTGCGCTGGGCTATCAGCATGGGGAGGGGAGGCAGCATCATTTCCTGCCTCAAGAACTGTTTCCCAGGTGGAGGGCTAAGATCTTGGGAGGGTGGCATGTGGAAGCAACTGGAATGACCTTGCATGACATTGTTTGGTGTTTAAGGAAAAACACAAGAAATAATAAAAAACCACCAACAGCTGCCGTGCACACATACTCCACAGCAGTTTGTGAGGATTTTAGCTGCAGATACTATTCCTTATCTCCCTCCAAAACTGGGGATGAAGTAGGAGAAGCAAACAGCACATGCATATATTTATGATCAACTTTTAAAACATGATCATGAGCCTTAAGGGCATGACTCCATGCTTATGTATTTGCAGACAGCTTGTTTACTTTTCAAGATAGGATGGCACTTTCAGTGTCATATACCATACCAGTGCATAAATGAGCCATATACTCAAATTTGACAACTGCACAAATGTTTTCAACAAAACACATTGCAAATACAAAGATGAGGGATTTCTTTTGCATTTTAATGTAAAGGTTTTAGTTTACGAAATACTTCTGTTAGGCTCAGCACCAACTGTGATGGGAGCTGCATGAAAGATCTGTTTTTCAGCATCACTAGTGAAGCGTTAAGCAGGCACAATCTTTCTTGGCATTGGAGGCTCCTGATCTGTCACACACATCTTGGCTCTGTGACACACACGGGATCACAGCACAGAGAGCACAGTTGGTGCTGAAGACCAGATCCACACACCATATGCATTTAAGGGGTTTTGGCTGTTGGGATTTATTGGCATGAGAGGGTCTGCTCCCTTGGGACTGGCTCTGGGCAGATCCCCTGGGCTCAACACCCATCAGCAATCATGGCAGAGCAGACCTGCTCCTAAAAGCTCTCCCAACTGCTTTTCACCCAAAACAAATCCAGCAGGTGCACTGCAGGACTGGTCTCTGGCTCTGAGCAGGCCCTGCAGCTGAGGATAAGTGGGAGAGCTTGACTCAGAAATGCACTACTGACCCAAATTAAAACAGCAATACGGAAACCTCTAGCAGGTTCCTGCTAAGAGGTGCATGTCCAATCTCCCCTGCGGGGTGCATCTTTACCACTGTCCGGAGATGAAGGCAGGACGATGCTTCAGGAGCAATGCTACAGAAATGATGTGTACCCACAATGTAAATGGTACAGTTAGCCAGAAATTGTTCACACTGATTCAGTAAGACTTTCAAGGTGGCTTTAAAACAGTTTAACCAAAACGTCAGCCACTGGCAAAGCAAATAGGCCTTCATGTAGAAGCTATTTCTTTCTTTTCCAAGAGGCAACAGTTGCCAGGTCTGGCATTAGAGCGCCAAGTCGGGGTTTAAGATAAAGTGCTGTGGGGAGGTGAGGATCACTGGCAGCTCTGCTGCCTTCTTTTTGGTCAGCACCTCTGAAAATCACAGCACACGAGGATGCCAATGCTCATCTTCAGGCAGCCAACCTGAAAAATCCTCCAAGAGGTTTCTGTGTACCGATTTTTATTCCTTTAATAACTTGCCTCTAACTGGTGTCAAAGACATGTTTGTTACAGAAAGAATTGCACAAAGCAGCAGAAGAGCTGCAAATTAACACCACCGAGAATGCAAACTTTGGTAAGAGATTCTGATTACTAGCAAAGGAAAACAATCCCCCAAGATGCATTTTAGAAACAAATTATTAGAAGAAAGAGGAGAAATGTCAGCAATATTTTAAGAATAGGACTATGCTGAGCATCAAGCACTACAAAAAGTGTAGCTGTTAGCTCTATATTGAGAACATCTAAAGAAAAGCCAAAAGACCATTAACTAAAACCAGAACCAGTATTTCCATCACGATTTAAATCATCATAGAATCAATCCAGAAGAAAGCATTAACCCCTCTTGCCACTTTTTTATCTAAGGCATGAAATCTTAAAAAGTTGTACTGAGGTGAAAGAAGGAAAAGCAGATTCAATAATTACCCTCATCTTATTCAAAACACTTCACTTATGGCGGCCCTCAGATAGAGGAAGACATTTCACTGCACAATGTTATTCTTAATAACAGGTAGTTATTCTTAATAATCAGGTAGTACCTGATGAGAGCTGTCATCCACCTAGAGACATCAGTCAAGAAGATCTGAACCTGACTCTAAGATGAGAGAGTAACAAGCAGCAGCTGACAGTGGCTTCTGTGGTGGTACCAGAGATACTGATGCCTCCACCACCAAACTCCAGCTGGAAGCCCTGCACCTGCTTCCCAGTGGATGCCATCCACCCTAGTGTCACCAGGACACTGGGAATGGATTACCTTTGTCTTCCCGTTTGTAAAAATGGTTCCTTGGTGCCCTAAGACACTGCAGTGAATAATTCATTAGCATTTGGACACAACTTGGAAGTAGTGCTTTGTAGATGAGTGCCAAATATATCTGAGTATGCTTATCAAATGCTCCCATTCTCCTTTCATGGCTCTTAGTGATGTCTGCACTTCAAACCACTCCCAAGCGGATGGTGTTTGAAAGTATCCTTAACTACAGGACTAATCTTGAAAGGTAACACCCTGTCACACTCATCAGTGTGTGTTACTATTCTCATAATACAGTGAATACATTAAGCATTTTTGGTCACACCGAATATTCATTTAGCATCTCCTCAAGAATATAACACTGGACAGGGACAGTAACAAATAAATGCACCCATCACATGACAAGTGATTTATTTCTGTACCGAAATATCACAATGATTACTCCTGATTTCCAGCTTAGTCAGCATCTTTAAAAAAAAAATTTATTAACACACTTGTCTTTTATTTAAAAGGATTATTCTCCTCTATGGGAACTATTATCAGGCCTGTAATCTAAAAAGGAAAGATCTTGTCAAAATATGCCCATTTTAAGTGTTCAGGAAAATAAAAAATTCAGCATGAATAGAATAAAACATTCAAAAATCCTAACTGCAAAAGCTATTTTTAGTTTTAAATGTAATTAAGTGAAATATTTACAATGCATGACAATTTCACAGTAATAAAAATTGTCTATTATTTTTGCCATTATTATGTTAATTGAATTCATTCATTTATTAGGAGCCAGCTTAAAACTGTTAATATTATTCATTCTTACTTCATCACTTATAGTCAGAACATAAAATACAAAGCCCTTTGTCCGTACATTGCTATCTCATATAATTATTGTTTTTTTTAAATCAAGTTTGTCTGCACTTTTAATTCTAGTGGTAGGATACAATGCCAGCTCCTAATGACAACAGTGAGTCACAGTGTTGTTTGGATGTTGCATTCCAAGGACAGCCCTTCTCTACGTTTTAAATCCTCCACTAGTTCAGAGACAGTGCTAATACCACTCCAGTGTCCTGCAAAGCTGGACAGGACACCCAGGGAGCTCCTGTCAGCACCCACTTCTGAGCTGCTGGTGGAGCTTTCCTCCTCCTGGGATCCTCAAGTCATGTAATGCAGGTCCTGGATTTTTCAGTCCTGTGGAAAGTTTGGCCTGTTCCCACAGGTCTCAAGGACCAACTATACAAACATAAAGTAGACATTTCTATAGGTTTAGCAAAGTGATTTGACCACCAGCAGCCAAACCAGATCCTGCAGCACAGGTTCTGATCCACTGTAAGTGAATGTGAAGTCTGCATGGCTGTGAAAAATCAAACCATCACCATCTGTGACAAAAGCTTAGAGATGGAGTCTCATTTCACTGGGATGTTAATTCTCAAGTTATACGACAGTGCTTAAACCAGGAAACTTTTCAGACAATTGAGATACATAATTTGCCATAAAACTGCTCCTGCTGCAATTTTGCATATAAATGGGAAAATTGCATTTACAAATAGGCAGTTGAGTAAACCGCAGAAAGAAGTGAAGGTGCTAATTGTTCTTATTACCTTCAAAGCAATATAGCATTATTGTCATTAACACAAAAACTATCTTCTGTAAGTGTATGTGACTTCAGTGTAGGGCAAATGTTTCTGAGTAGCAGCAGAACAAGTGAACATATATACCAACATATGCCTCATGGAACTGTCATATATCTCTGATTAGATTAATTCCACTAAGTAAGATTAATCTCAGCACAAAGCACACAGCTGTTCTTCAGCATGCATCCCACACTGTTCTCTTGTGCATTTCTACAACTGCAGGGAGAACTTTTATAACTACTTTCCCAAATACAATAACCTTCAACACTAGCTATTCAGCAAGAAGCAGAGAGAGCAAAAAATTCCAAATTCCCAAGAGATTAGTTTAATTGCATCCTAATCTTTGAGACAAAGAATTCTGAGGATGACATGAAATACTTAAGGTGCATTTCAAAGAAAGTATTTTTGAGCAACAGAGAATAGCTCTAAAGCCCTTCTCCATGATGCTATTTAATAAAAAAAGCCAACTGCAGCACAGGGGTGAGCACAAACATGATCATGGCAGCAGCAGCAGTCATTAGAGAACCTCTGGAGTGCAGAAGAATCTATTACCAAGTTGTTTCTTTAGGAGACAGAGGTAGCCACCTACCTCTCTTTGTCTTTTTCAGTGAAAACAGGTCAGAACTCACTCTGGTGGCATTTGCAAACACATGACATGCCTAAAAGGACCAATTTTACAAATATCCAGTGGCAAACTGACCATAAAGCTTACACAGTTCAGTGTAAATCATCCTCTTACCTGCCACAGATGCAAGTGTAGGAGGTGTGGCGCATGCCACCTCGAGTGTAGCAGTAGTGCTGGAACAGGCTGCAAAGGAACAAAGGTTGGAATTAATGATTTATGCAAAATCACCCCAAGATAGGGAGAAAAACAAGTCCTGCTTGAGTACAGCTGTGTTGGTGTAAATCCCCAGCTGCCCAACAAGGCTCTCTGCCCATTTCTGCTCAGCTGAACACTCCAATTGCCCCACATCCACAGCTCAGCAGCCCTGCAGAGGCGCACACGATTTCCACAAAGCCATGAAGCAATTCTGCAGCAGAGAAGAGGGGCTCAAGTGCAGCTCAGTGACCTCAAACAGCAACTGCTTTCCTTACAGCTCAACACCGAAAGGGAAATTACTGTGGGCAAAAGAGAGCTCATCTGACCATAGAACAAACAGGATGGTAACAGCTAAAATGCTGAAGCTGGTGAAGCTGGCCAAACTCTCCAAGTGGAATTGAGAAAACCACTGCATTGCTGCATTTAAGCTACACAATCATATCCATGATCCTTCTTTTCAATCCTGCTGTCTTCAATTTATGCCATGTAGATTCAGGAAAAGTGATGTCCAACCAGCCCTTCATGGAGGAAGGTCACAGCTCTTCAAAATAATTTCAGCAGAAGCCCTCTCATTTTTACCACCTCACAGATACCTTCTGCTGGAACCTGAACTAAATATCCCCAAAGCCTGATTTGCATCTGACTATGCTGTTCACCCTCCTCTCCACACAGGCCAGCAGAGCTCTCCCTTCCCATAAAACCAGGTACTTTCTGCATCACAGTCCAGGCCGGAATCGACAGCCTCATGTTTTCTTGTCTGTAGCACAACAGACACAGAAAACACAAGACTTACTCAATTTCAGATTGTGGTACCTAAATACCACTATGATCTTCCCCTGTCCAAACACGGGGAAAAAAATTAACAGACTCAATCCCAAGAGCAAGAAGGTAACGTGGTAACATGAGGCCGAGTCTCCTGCAGCCTCTAAAGCACAGTACAATGCAGCATTGTTTGCTTTTGTGTGTGCCTGGGACAGGGAAGGGAAGGGAGAGCAGCCCGTGCTCTCCTACAGAACTCCTCTTTCACTGCCATCCTGCTGGAGGAGCTGTTTGGCCTTAAAAAGCATTACAGTATTTTCATCTTCACTGTCAAAGTCCCCTTCACATGAGGGCAGATGTGCCCAAAGCACAATTAATATAGGATTAGGTGCTTTACGAGCTAAGCACATATCATGGATCCTTTTATTCTTTTTGAAATATGCTCTAGTTACAATCCAATTCCCTGTAATACTGAATGAATTCCAAAACCTCATTTCTTGTAACACTGAAATCATTTCATTAACACAGAGTGATAATGGTGCTATTCAAAGAATAGAGATGTTGTGATTTTGTCCTTCTTCAGCAGCAAGCCACAGAACACAATTCAAATTCAAAGGATATTAAAGACATTACATGACTGTAAACTAGATTTTTAAATTACGCAAAATGACAGTATTTAAAGAGAAACAAAAGAAAACATACAAAATAATCACACATGAAAAAAGAAAAGCCTTCATTTAGAGACTCAGTAGAGGGACACACTGTTTACAAGATCTGTTTTCTGCTCAAAATACTGCGGTGGTTTACACAGCAGAAAACACGAAGTTTGTTTTGGCCTGTAAATGAATAATGGCAATGAGTAGGTCAAATGCCAGAGAAGCTAAGGAGAAACTCTGACATGGTGAGAACACAGCAGAGATATCACTAAATTGAGCTAATAAAATTTATCACCTAAACTGTCATTTGCTCTGACATAGACGTTTTTTCACTGAAATGGACACTTCATATGGAAACATTTGTTTACAGCAAGGTTTACTCTGTAAGACATGACACTATACACAAACATTTTGCACAATAATTATACTGTTATATATGTATAGCTGCATTTTAGGAAGCAGCTTTTAGTGTATTTTATGGACCCTTCACCTTAAATGAATAAACTATGTCCTCTAGACAGCAACTTTCAGTAACCTCATAAAGAGCTTAAAAATGAAATGTAAAAATAAAATGTAAAAATGAAATAATGAAGGCTGTAAACATCTTCCCATCAGCAGTGATGCAGGATAGCAAGGTTTGTATTTTTCCATATGACAACTGATCACATATTCATAGTTGCAATTAATATGAAATTATGCAGCCAGTAATAGTAGTCACCTCTTGCAGTACTCCCCAATTAGCAGTAAAAAGCAATAAATAAATTAGGACATGCTTTGTGTAACCCAGCTGTTGCCTGAGCTTTGTTTCTGTTTTCATCAAACATCATGGACTTCCTTTTAATACCAAGAAAGAAGTGGCTGTTTATGTGATTGAGCTGCTCATGGTACAACTTTGCCAGGTGATGGGTTTCCTGCTAGTAAAACTACTCACATCACTTTTTTGAATTTACTTTTTTGGGGTATGACTTCATGCAATTGGAAAAAAAATCCAACACTTCCATCAGAGACAGCCAACATCCTTGTGTAATATGGCACAGGTAACTGAAGGACTGGATATCCCTCTGGTGACAAAGGCTGGCTTTTCAAAGCTGCAAAGTGTGTACGTAGCATTAGAGAAGGTGCCAGGACTTTGCAGGTAAAGTCCCAGCTCCACTGAAGTTAATGCAGATTCTGCCACTGGACTTCATCACACCAAGATTTCACTGTATACACTCTGTAAGAATCTTTATCCATAAGAGAAACATGAAAGTAAAAAGTCTGAAATAGTTGGATGGAATATAATTTAATCTGGCACTCTGCATACATTGCAAATATTGCATCCTGAACTTTGACTGGTCTTTTTGATTGGAGCTTATGTGAGTTCAGTCAGTTTTATGTTGGTGCTGGATGCTTTGCCCTGAGCTTTTAATGCAACCAACACAGGTACAGAAATGAAGCAGCTCTTCTCCTTCTTGCATGGGGTTTCAAAGCTTCCTGTCACATTTTGGGCAGTATTTCTCGAGAGGGCAGGTGTATTACTGACCATGCAAGAGTGGCCTCAGTGGTGTACACCGACCACCCACTGGTGTATGGGCTTGTCACAGGGCACCCGTTCCATGAGACAACCTTGCTAGAGCCAGCATGGGCTGTGCATTGCTTTGGACACAATTTGTTTGTTGCTGTTGCTATGCACAGGAACATCCTGGCTTTGGTGCTCTTTTTTTTTGCCAAAACCATCACTTTCTTCGACTGATAATATGCGGTAAGGTAGTTTTAAAAAAACTCACTGTTTTTTCCATCAATTAAAAAAAATACAAGTATTAGCCACCATCAACTCAAGTAAATCTGACATGAGTGCACTTCCCCTCCTTGCAAATTTGCTGAGGCACAAGATAATGTTATCCCCACTGCTCTGCTGAGTCTCAACTGCCTCACTGGCTCTGCTGACTTGAGAGAAGAAAACTCCCCTTTCAGAGATAATGGGTTATTCACCAGTAGAAATAACAAACAAGTATATACTTGCTATGTTTCAGATCCTATGGAGTAGGGCATACATCCAAACAAATCTCCAGAACGCTTCAAGAGCCTTAACTTCAAAACAGCCTAAAAAACCATTAAAGTAAAACCTTCTACAAACAGTCTTTCTGACAAATTATCAAAATCACTCTGACAATGATGTTTGTGTTTTATGGTGATCTTTGTTCCAGTTTCTACTGCTATCTAATGTACATTTACAATCACGTGTGTGCTGTGAATGGAAATTGCATCAAATAAAGTAGTTTAATGCCAAGTGTTCCCAATTTAAGTGCATTTACAGAATAAAGACACATAAAGCAGGAGGAAGATCTGTATTGATTGCTCTCACATGTTTTGCTTTATTTCAGGTCTTCCTCGTCCCTAGAATATAATGTATCCATACACACTCAGCAGTGTCAGTTTTATTTCCCAAAAGTACACAAATAATCTCTAATTTTAATTCTTATCATCAGCTCTTCTTGAGTTATAAGAAATATTTATAAGAAAGCAACATTTTCATTTCTCAGCTATTCACTCCTGAAACCAAGACACTTCTAGATCAAAAGAATCCAAATTTTCAATAGAAATTCAATTGAGCATTTTGACCTGTATCTTACAAAACCGGTAAGAAATGCAATTACAAAAAGAGTAATAAACATGGAGAAATGAGAGATACAGAAGGAACTACAAGCAGCAAGAATATCTGAGCAATGTCTGACCAAAATAAACTTTAAAACCTCGCCAAGTTTCTATAACACTGCCCACTACATTCCTCAGTGGCATCTTCTGATGGTCCCACACCCTCAGTAACTGCAGTGAAGTGCTGCAGAAGGAGACATGCACATCACTTCAGGCTGGAGGAACAATTCCTCATCCCAAGGTTTCTGACGAGAGAGAGAGAGAAAACCACTGAATAATCCTGTTCATTATTCCCAGATACTGCATCAAGAACACCAGTGGATACTGGTAGTTGAAGAACCAGATTTTTAGGTTGTGTATCAGAGAGATCTGCTGTCAATTTGCCCTGTGAAGCATACAAGTACAGAAGAGTCAAGGACACTTGTAGGTCCATATCTCATTATGGTGTTTATATTGAAAACATATATTTGACAAAGTTGCCTCCTAATAAAAAGAAACCTTTATATACTTCAAAATTTGAACACAGACCTTGAGAGTTGCCTTGAAATGCAAGCAGGTGGATTTGAACTATAAACCAGAAACCACGGTAACTTAACAGAGTTTTGGATGGAACTTGGAGGATTTTCTGCAGTTCCTTCTTTTTTTTTTTTATGGCCACAATTGGAAGATGTAGGTGAATATCTATCAGTCATCAGTGCACCAAATTAATTTTGAATTACAACTAGAATGTGCCCTTATGCTTTTGTATGGTGTAAATACGAAGCACAGCCACGAGACAGGCTAAAATCCAAAGCCTTTCTAAAGGATTCACAGAAGGGTAAATATTCTAAAGTTGATCCCTCTGTTTATACCAGGACTGAAAGCCATTATTTTGATCATTTAGACACATAATCTGCACATAAGAAAGCTGTAAAGCCCAAAACCTGCAAAATTGTTGAGCCACAGTAAATATAATTTGTCCATGATGCCTAAAGCATTTATACTTAACATCAAGCTAGGCTGAAACAAACATGCTCAGAGGGAAGAAGACAAGGTGCAACATCCCTTCAGTGAACACAGGAGCAAGGTGAGCAGTGCTTCCTTTAATCCCACACTAGACATAGTGAGGTTCTTGCAAACAGAGCATTTTTCTTTCATTTTTAACCTACTTACTCTGCTAATGTAATTTATTTTCCATGGGCAACTAGATGCTTAAAGGCTTAGCCTATCTAATCCTATTTAGTTCACAACAGCACACTGAAGTATTGCAAAACATCTCTAAGGTTGTTTTAATACAAAACCAAAAAAAAAAGTCAGTACTTGATTGCAAAAGGGTAAAATAGAGTGGAGAAGTGTAGGAGGAATAATCCAACTTACTACCAATGAACAAATGATGGATTACGAATTTGCAGCCAAACAAGAAAAACAGCACAATGAGCAGATGAGCAAAATTATTCTACACCTTGGAGACAATATCCTTAATGATTTATGCCTGGAAATTGTTTAGAACTTGCAGATCCATGAACAACAGGAAACAAAACCACTTCTACGCATTGACTTCTTAAACTAACTGGTTACATTACTTCTAAAGAAAATTTTAGATTGAAACCCCCGGGTGGGTTATTTTGCATGCTCACAGAGTAGAGCTGCTGAAGCTTACTATCAGCCAGAGACACTGAAAGGAGCTATACTTTGAAGCATCTCTATTTACAATTGTCCTAATTTGTATCATGCACAAGCAGAAATAATGTGTGATTTTTTTTTTTTAAGTGTTGATCCTTCTGAATTCTAACATCTAGATTCTGTTCTCATTTTTGCTGTGCTTTCTTTAAGTAAGTTATATGTGCAGCAAACTCTATGTAATAATGGAACCTTAGAAGACACAGGAAACTGGCAGCATATTAATGGAAATACACTAAGAACATTTATGAAATAAGGAAGAGCTATGTAGAAGCAGCACAGAAGTGGGCTCACCTCTGTAATAAATAATTCATATTGAGATTTCTAAGTGTGTTACTTCTCTGTACTAAAATGGATCTCAAGCCAGAGCTCAGGGCAGGAACAGAGGGTAAGATTACCCTAAAATGCAGATCTATTTTAAGATACAAACCAACACAGATCAGAAGGAATACCATTCCTTCAGGAAGCAAAGTCTATCAAGGTAAAGCCATTCATACTACCTGGAAACGAGAGACACACGAAACAGAAAGTCCATAAATAATACAAAACTCAACACTGTCACATATGTCATATATGATTTGCAATGATTGAAGGTAATTGATAATATCAGTTCAAGAACAGAGAGCTAAGGTGAGGGGTAATTAGCATTTTAAATGCATAATTGGGAATTATAAATTACCTGTCTTATGTAAAGAATAACTGAAGAGCTTATATGACATGAGCTGATAATTCATCTTTTTGTCTAAGCTACACAGGTTGGTAAATTTAGAGAATCAGGCATTGCATTTTCCTCACACACACAGACATTCTGGTTTGGTTTTTTTTTTTTTTAAATTTCATAGCTCTTCCTTTTATCTATTCCACATGAAGAAAATTTCCCCCCCTCAATTTGCAAATCTAGAAATTTTGAATGATTTTTGAGTCAGAGAACATGACTCTGATATTGCAGTAGTTTAAGATTTCCTGTGGAATGATCTCCTCTTCTCCCTTCCAGACAGATTTAGTTATGTTTTTTCTAACAAGACTGTTGGAGTTTAAATCCAATTTTTTTCCCCATTAGGAGGAAAGGGCAAGAGCTTTCAAAGATGTGATTTTAAAGAAGTGCATATGGCCACTCTTACTTGATTTGTCTTTCATCTGATTCTACACTGGTGCCACATCTTTTTGACTCTGAAAATTCATCAAGTTATGCTTTTTCACAGAAGTTCAGCTAAGCCATTTCATTACCAATGTTCAAATGCAAGCAATGATTATGTAAGCCTATAACCTCCTACTCAGCTGCTGCTTTTCCAGAAGACTGGCAAGACAACGAAATGGGTACCCTAGAGATAGGACAGTTACCAAGAATGCTCTGTAAATACCACTTTTCAGTAAATCAATCCTTAAATTAGCACTTAAGAGGCCTTTAAAATCTCCAGGTACGGTTGTCAAATTACTTTTTTCCTGAAACTCCTTCAACTCTACTCAGAAAATTCACCTATCATTTGACAGAATTGTTTGATTCACCTGCATAAAACCCAGTTGATTGTAGATTCAAATATTATGACTATTAAGCTACTGAAATCTTTAACTATCAATCCTGTTGAAATGCAGTTGGTGTTTCACAGTAATTGAGCTGATTAAGCTATTCATAATACAAAGGTTTAATATCATCTCTGACAGACTTGCAAGTCAATGTCTACCTTCTGGTTTTTGGTTAGCAGAAGCTCAGAGGCAGGAGGTGTGTGCTCTGTCGGTGCAGGATGTGCCTCTTGCAGAGCTGCCAGCTCTGTCCAGGGGCTGTTACAGAGAACACAAGCAAGGATCACCCACAGGACTGCAGCAGGGCTCCAGCCAGCCCAAGGACCCCATTAGGTAATGGACAGAAAAAGCCTGCCTGGTGTAAGAGATGGCCATCATCAGCTGGGATTCCAGCTATGATTAGACCAGCACAGGTAATGAAACCAAGCTGGTTTGAATGACCATCCTGCTGCCCACAGAGTCACAGCCCCTGAGTGCCACAGCAGGGAAAAGGGTCACTTCACTGCTCTGCAGCTGGGAGGTTCAGCACTGGCACCAGCAGCACGCAGTCTGAAGGTGGGAACTCCCCCTTCTGTGCTGTGCTAAGCCCACACTCCATGGGCTCCTTCCTGCTCCTGCCTCTGCCAGGCTGGCTGTACTAAGGCAGGGGCTCCTCCTGCTCTGCTACTCTACAGTGAGGAGGAGCTACAAACCCTTGGACAGGATTTGTTTTCATCCATTTTCTAGAGCAGAAGGATTTTCAAATAGTTTTCAATCTTTACTAAAGACATAAATGGAAAATGGATCCCAGTGCCACACTACAAAGCAGTGATCATTAAAAAGAGTCTCTGTTTTAACTCTTCACCAATTTCAAAGACCACTTGGAATCACATCCATTACTAATAAGGCAGAACAAAGTTCTGCACTGGCCTACATTTCATATTTAATTTAATATTATGGAAAGAGATGGCACAAAATTTTTTTAGACTCATTGCTCCATTTCCAGCTGTAATAATTCTAGATCACATCTGGCATATTTTAAATTAAATTTTTTGTAGTTTAAACCTATTTATCAACAGCTAATTAATGAGGTCTAAATCCTTTGATGACAGAATGATTAAACTGCATTTTAGCTAATCCATCTTTAATTAAAATGCTGCCAGCAAACCATTTCTGGATGTGTAAAAAGGACACATTTATAGATGCTCACTCTTTAACTATGCATTATGTAAAGCCAATAATTAGAAGAACTCATTATTTCAATTATATTTTAATTACTGTTACATATAAAACATGCTTTAATAGATGTAATGCAATACATTTCCTTTCTTTACAACCCACTAATCATTCCTATTGGGGTGACAACCAAACAAAAGGAAGTTTAATACATGCAATAGTACAGGAATCTTTTTCTAGCTTAGAGCCAATTCTCTCTCCATTTCTTCTTCGCAGCAGAAAGGTACTTAATTATCTCCAAATCTAAACCACAAATGAATCCCTATAAATCCCTGTTAAAACTCTAAAAGAAGATTAGTAGTAACTGACCATAATAAAGAGAAATGCTTTATCCTTATTATTGCACCAGCATGTCCTCAAGTTTCTTCAACTCAAAGCACAAGGCTACTAAAAGCCTACTCATTAAAAAGTAGAAGGTGACAACTAACCAATTCTCCTATTTAATTCCTTTCTAATTTTAGGAAACAACAAGAGCCAAGAGAGGCTTTAGTTACTGGAGAAGCCATCAATTTTCATTTCTTTAGGGTGTCCCCTTGCCTCCATCTGGGAGGGGAGGGTGGTAGGTGAGCATAATGTGACGGCTGCAGCCAGCTCCCCATCACCTGCATTAATGGGAGGCTGAGACTTAAAAATGTGACAATGATATAAGTTTAACTGTTCTTTACTATGGCTAAGTCAGTTTTCAGTGTGAATCTCTTTCTAAAGCTGGTCAGGAACACTTAATATCCCACAGCAATTCAACCTTCAAAATTGCATGTTATTGCAATAGATTTTGTTTTGCTAAGACGAACTAAAATGTGATAAATTACAGTTTTTAAACGTCTCTAAACTCTTCAAGTTCCAAGTAGTTGTACATCACTGTAAACTGTTTTACAGCTTCACTGCTTGCAGTGATCTGAATGTGACATGAGGAAACCAGTAAGTCTATAGGAGAATCCTGTTTACCCATTATATTGTACTTTACAAATATTTAAAAAGGTATATTATGCTATTTCTTCTGACTCAGACATGTTAAAATTGAATTTTCATGTTGATTTCTACTGTTTGGATATATTAATGAAATTGCTGATATTTCAGTTTATTTCAAGTTTTTTCTAAAAATATTTAACATTTAAAACACTGTGTTAGTTAAGATGTTTTCACCACAGGCACCTATCATGAAGTGACTGAACATACAAAGACTGAGATAACCACAAATCGAGACTTGAGCTGCTGCCTAGTTGGATTTACATAAATCCTATCCTTTCATTTCCATTTCTGTCTATTTCTGCTTATATGCAAGCTCTTGGGGGCAGGGAATATATTTTACTACCTTACAAAGTGCACTGTCCATTTATATTCTGATGAAATTAAAAGAACAACAGCTTATTATGAAGAGTATATGAGCTGTTTCTCCTCAGAAGAACATCTGGAAAGGTCATTTGGAATATCTAAGTACTCATATCTAACAAGAACAAATGCCGATGTAGCACCAAGCTTTATCAAGGTTTATCGAGAACACTCGTCACTTTTTAAAAGATTGCAGTAAATCTACCTGAACAGAAAACACACCTCAGAACTTATTATGAATGGTACCTGATTGCTGTGCCCCCAGGAGCCCTGCAGTGCCAACAGAAGTGACAAGCAGACAACTAAGACTGTATCACCTCATACCGCCTGCTCCCCCAACCACATTACTGGTCTTTCCTTTCATGATGCCTTGGCAGTATGAGACCAAAGACAAGTATGTTTAAGGACTGCACACACAGTAATATTAAACAAGAAGAAATATTCAAGAAGAAATATTTTAGCTGTTGGAAGCACTGGGGAAGGACAGTAATAAGGCCAATACCAGAAACAGCATTATGATAGAAGCTAATCAGATACATATTGACAGATCGTCTTACTTTCAATTTAAGGCACTGCTTCATTTAAATGCTAACTTCAGTAACTGCTTTTGTTTGAAGATGGCACTTTGGCCAGTAAGTGTTCTGATTTCCTTCTCAGTCTACAGAGACTGCCAGAGCAAGGACACAGCATGTAAACAGCAGCTGTCACCTGAGAGGTGACTAACATCTTCTTGGGAGGATGCTTTCTTCGAGGAAGCTCATGCCAGACAATGTTACTTGCCAGAATTCAGAACCCTGCAGCCCTGCCTGGATCTCCCACATGCTTTCTGGAGTAACACAGTGCATTGCTGCTTCCCCAGTAGAGAACACACAACTAAGTATAGAAAAGCTGGTTAAGTACTTCAGAATCTTCTCGCAAACTCCACAACACTATCCAAACTTTTTTTAAAATTGCATTTACCCTGTTCCCAGAAGCCTTGAGTAAGATGGTGTGTTTGGCTGGGTTTGCTTCCAGATACTGTATCATCAAAAAGAAAGTTTTTTTGGCTTGATAAATAACAGATCAGAGATGTCCTTCTCTAATCTTTCTGACAATGTTTCAAGGGTCCTGGTCACATAAAATGAGTGAATGGCTGCCCAGAGGACTACAACATTTACCACAAATTACTTCTTTATGGAAGAATCAATTTTATAGTCTCCTGAATTTCAAACACTTGCCTCTTCAATCCAGTGGAATTACTCTTTTGAGAGCCAAGCCTGAGATAGATGACTCCAAGGATCTACTCTTGGGGCTATGAAATATCTGTTGTAAAAATCTAGAGGGGACTTATAAGTCTTTGCAAAAGACTCTGAGTAAAGAAAACATTTATCAAGATTATATGGCAAAACGTGTCCAGACTAATCTGCTGAGTCTCCAACAATCTTCTGTCCCAACACACCAGGAAGCTAAATTCAAGTCAATCCAATCCAACAGATCCAGAATGTGTTATTAAGAGACACCTCCCTCCATGCTGTCCTGGAAACTCCCACATGCATGGTTTTCTGATCATGCAGGGAGATTTTTGGAAAGCTGAACTCATGAGAATAAAGCTTTAAAGATACATTAACTAATTTCAAATCCTAAGGAGACAATATACAACTTGGAAAACAAATACTGCTGCAAGACCTGGGGAACAGAATGAAATGCATCCAGGAGAGATGATTCCAACAGCTTTTAAGCTCTTGCAGTCTCAAGAAGAATCCATAATACTGATTGTGATTCCCTTAGTCCATGTTGCAGAGTACAAATCATCATCTGGGTGAAAGTGAAGGGAAAGCACACCCTCAACAGAACTTTCAACAATTCAAGCTGTCATGCAAGGCTTGACAAATCCACTTGCCTGCTTTTAAGCAGCACACAGAAAATTGCCTGACTCGGTGCTCATCAGTTTCTGCAGATCTACTGATCTTATTAGAAAGAATTAAAGCTGTAAGGATTGGAAAGATAGTATTAACCAACTATAAACGAGCCTAACACTTCACTGCATGCCTCAAACACTGAGGGCGTTTCAGTTACTCCACTCATGGCAGAGCCTCCACTAGCAGCAAATAAAACAAGAATTCCAGTCCTTAGCTAACGGCACAACACCTACAACTGTTAAAAGAATGAAAGAACTTGTGTACTGATGCCGCATGTCTACTTAAAGATTGGAACTGTTTATGTCAAGATGTGAAACTGCATAGCAGAGCCCTCTCTGTGGGGAGGCACAGTCAAGCTCTTGCACCAAAATGACATAATCTGTTCTCTCTATACAGAAAATTTGTTACCCACCAACCCCGCTTCCTTCTCCCTACAGGAAGATGAAGGCACACAGAAAAACAGGGCAATGCGCAGAGGCAGCACTTGCAGGACCACGTCTCCCAGGCTTAACCCCACAAAGTCATCTGTGCTTCCTGCTGATGTTGCTGGACAAGAAATCACATCCCCAAAGATGGTTGAAAAAGACCTACACAGTCACTCTGCCTTAAAGCATGTCCCAGAGTCTAATGCCACATCCAAGCAGCAGTGGACTATCTACGGAAATTCTTGACATTTACCTGCTGCCATGTAAATCTCTGCAACAAGAATGTGAGTGGCTCCAACAGTTCATCCAGGATGCCTACAAGCCAGTAATTCTGCCAGGAATATAAAGTCTAGAATACCTCTTGATTCAGCTGGCACTTATCTTTTCACTAGTACACTCTACCTTTCACCACCTCTGGAAGTGCCTGTGTGCAGAAGAGGTAAACATCTTTCGCTGTATTCAGTAAACTTAGCAGACAGAAACAGAAATATGGGCATTATTTGCCATTCCTCACAAAGTCAGAACAGAGGAGATCAGTGCTGAAATCCCACTAACAGGCTATGGACACAGTCACTCTTACCATCAGATTTGACAGGTCTCCACAAACACAAGGCAAAAAGATCTGCCTCATGCCCTGAGCACCAAGAGGACCAAGAGCAGGAGGGATGGTAGAAGACCAGGATTGCTGAAGACCATGGAACATTAGGGAGCAGTGAGGGCTACTGATTTCTCTGAATTCAGGGTGGTTAGGAACTGCCCATTGGTTTGCTCAGACACATACATTTTTCTCTTAACTTCCTAAGTCCTTCCTTAAAAAGTCTTTGCCAAAAAAAGCTGGTTCTCCATTTTAACAGTGCTGATACTGTAAAGAGGTAGAATTCACCATTTTCCTTGTTTATCATTTTTATCTTATCTGTGCCCTTCAGTTTCTATTCAATTTCATCTGGCTTCCCTATACAGTTACTAAACATGTGGGGCCTGTTGTTTAAGCACCCAAGTAGCCCCCAACAGAACCTGAATGCTCCTAAAAGAATTGTTTGTATTTACCAAAATGGCTATTCTTGGATAATGCTGTAGGCCCTCATATTTCTCAAGAAACAAGTGTTCCTTCCCATCACTTTCAAAATGGAGCTGACATTAGAAGACATTAGTTGTGACTTTCCACACAGACATCAGGCACAGAAGTAATACAGTCTAAAAAACATCACCTTGGACTAGAGTCATTCCCCCTGAGGTAATTAAGCCTTTGTTCTGGTGTATATACAAACATCTCATTAGCTGTTTCTGAGAGCTTAATACACAGAGGACATGTTCAGTTGTTTGCAAATTCTCACATCTGAATTATTTCCAGATCACAAATGCAGTATTCTCGAGCTTTCATCTAAATTCTTTCTTCTTAAACCCATGACCTCTTTCTTGTTTATGTTAAAAAAAATGTTATATTAATAGGCTCGACTGATCAAATGATCCAGATCTTACTGCTCCATTCCCATCACTTTGATAACCTGCTAAGTTTCAAAGGTCTGCACCTACGTGATTTATGGAGATCTAGAAATTTCTTCTGAGATGTCAATACCACCAGATTTAATATCATCTCCTTTGCAACCCCACATGTGAAAAAAGAACAAGTGTTAGAAGATGACTCATTCCTGACAACCACTTCTGTCAGTCAGCCAGGCTTAAATCCAATGAATGTGTACCTTATTAATATGGTTATACAGCTAATCCCCATGTTGTGTGACAATAAGTCAAATGCACTGCTGAAGACTAAATATATTACAGCCATGGAATTAACTTTATCAACTAAATGTAAACTAAATAAAAAATTAAATCCTGGTTTCTTTAATAAGATGTCCTTCATAACACCACACTAATTCAAATTAATTAAATACTTGTCCTCCACTACTGGAACTTCATATCAGCACTGCCGTAGTTGCCAAATAAGCTTTTCTCATCATAAATTCAACCTGATATCACCCATAACCCCAGTCTGCACCTACTGGTTGCTCCCTCTCCTCCTGACCCAGTGTAAATCAGAACCAGATGATCTGCTAAGATTTAAACAATGTTTTAGATTTTATTGAATACACATATGGATTGTAAAATATTTAGGACACCAAAACAGCCAACAATGGTCATTCATTTCCTCATGAAACAAATGTGCAGAGTTGTTCACTTTTAATACTCACTGAAGAAGAAATGGAACTGCTAAATGAGATCTGCCTGCATCATGGCTTCATTTAATAAAGTTAATAATGAAATTATGTTTATATATATATACTTATATACGTACCTGCATATATATATATATATATGTATCTATGTATAAAACCTGCATTTTTAAAAGGACTACTTATTTAACCATAGATGTCAGATGACTGGTAATTCCACCAAACAAATTCCTTTTTGCTTCATTTTTGAGTTCAGTTACTTTTATTTGTCCTCAAGTATTCAGCAGAAACCAGTAACATCAATAAAAAAATGTCAATTTTGATCTGCCTCATAAGATGCAAGAGCTCTAGATAGATTTTCAGTCAGCAGACAGGGTGACTAGAACAGCTATTATTAACAGCTGTTAGACAGAGTGGCAGGACCAGAAGACAGCTCCCTAGATTTAGGCCGGATTAAGTGGATACTGTACTCAGACAGACCTTCAAGCACTGTAAATAACTTCAAAACTCTACATTGTGGCTGTACTCTCTCTGCTGTCAGAATTGGTTAGGTCACATCATATGATGGTTTACAGCAAAGTGACAAGGACTTTGCTGAATTGCAAACTGTATATGGCTTATCATAATAAATTAAAATTACTTAATACAGGTACTGGAGCAAAGGTCTACAAGAATGAGTGAGGCAAAGAAGACTGGCACAGAACTAATCAGGAAATGTCTGTAGGAGGGGAGAAGATACAGCAGCTTTGCTAGAAAGTTCGCTAGCTTTTAAATAGCATTTTCTGCTTCTCCCCATGCTAGCAAGTCATTCTTTGGTTTTATGTCTTCTGTATTTAAAATAGACTAGTCAAATAGAAATAACTTTTAATTGGGCAGATACCCAAGTTCCATTATATGTAAATCGCTGCGGGTAAATACCTAGTTTTCATGAGCCAAAGACAGGACATCAGTATTATTCATATTAAGAAAGGAATCAAAGCAAGATGTTCCACAGCAGTTCCTGATTCTTTTTAACAAAAGCACACGGATCATGCTAGCATTTAACTTTCTTTTTCCTTTCATTTCTAACATGCTTGCCAATATCCATCTCAAAAATTAAACCAAAACCCCATAAAATATAGAACAGAAAAGGACACCAAACCCAAATAACCCAAAATAGCTATTGGTGAAGGGGTCAAATGATCACAAAAATGCTGTCATTTCTTCTTTATCATTAATATGTTCAGGTCCCCCTTACTGCTCTCTGGAACTCCAGGTTTGTATTCCATAGCACTGCAGCTTTGGAATAGAACAAACAACGAGAAAATTACTTTTACCTCAAGTATTTTTTATTCTTATACTAACTACCTCCATGAACTTCAAGAGAGACCACTTTATGCAGCATTCTCCTAGTGCCACAACCCTGTTCAGGACCAGTTCTTTCAGAGGTTCTTCCTGCCTTTGCCTCTGAGCCACCCCACACTCACTGCCCCAGACTGGTGCCCTGCGTGCCAAACCAACAGTGCTGCTCACCCGTTTCTTTACTGGGGTTCTAGGGAGGAAGATGGCACACACATTGCACAAACTTCCGCTGCTCCTTTTCAACAGGAGCATCTCTTCATGACCATCTTGCATTAGTAGAAAGGCTTTTAAATTAAGAATAGCCAAGAAGATAAGAGGGTCCTTTCAGAAACCACTTAGGTATCTTGGAAATTTAAGCCCATCTCCCCAAAAAATTACAGACTGATTCCTACGCTTTCCAAAAAGATCCAGCTGGCCTTAAATTACCCTTTAAAACTTTAAATTCTACTGAAAGGTGATATGGGAGAGGAACTAGAGCACTTTTCAAAATTGAAACCAAAGTCGTTCCTTACATTAACAGCAGCTCCTTTGATAATCTAAGTTGAAAGGAATCCAATATATTTTTCGCTCTCTAGTCTTACTTTTAATACCCTGTTAGCTTGGATAACGAAAATAGATGAATCCATTTCACTTCCAGCTTCTTGTGCATCAGGTGAGCTCGCCAGCTCCCAACACAGCCCAAGCCTGCCTTTGGGAAAACACAGCTGCTCCAGGCTTCTCCAGGTAAGTGAATGGACTTACTTCTACTGCTCTTCATTAGGAAAAATGGGAGAGGAGTGGCTTAGAGATAACATTTAACAATTGTGGTTGCTCCTTGGGAAGAACGCAGATTTTTAACTTATCTTTTTGAATTTCTAGTAATTGCAAGTGGAAAGGGATGCCATTATTATAATGCACACAATAAGGAAATAAACTGCAGGTCTCCAAAGTATTTTGTTTACTTTCCCACCAAAAAAATCAGTGCAATAAAAGCTCTTCAAACCGCTGTAAGTCACCTTTACCAAGTTAAGATAAGCATCTTTTTGATCACAGCTAGCCAAAACAAGACCATGATGTACAAAGCCCACCCACAAGAAAAAAACATTTTCTTTGTGCTACTAATTTTATAATACATTTTATCATGTTTCTCTTGAGTGAGTTTTCTACAGAATCTTGCAAAACTCATTTACAAATACTCCTAGCTTTTGGGAGATAATAAAAAAGTTTCACCTATTTACTCCAGCTGGTTCCAGTATCTGCAGCAATTACCACACTGGGGTGAACTGCAGTTTAGAGATTACCCAGACTCATGGTCCTACTCCCATCACCTACCAGCAGTTTAATTTTGTTCTTCTTATATTCACTAACCTGTGTAAAAAATCTTTAAAAGCAAGTCTGCTGCTGCTTTAATCAGTAATTGCCTGAGTTGTATTCTGCTTTTATTTCACCTCTTAATGATTAACAATAACTAAACCCTACCTCATAACAAAAGCAATCTGAATACTCAACAGAAAACTGGAATTTGACTCTGATACTCCAAAGGAGCACAGCTGTGGAAGCAGCTGAGTGGGAAGGAGGCCCGGGGTGGCTTTGGGGGCACACTTGAACGTTGCACAGAGGAACAGGAGATCCAGCTGAGGATGGTCATCTGCTGTTACAGGTACTGTAGGGAGAACTGGAGCTTCTCTGTCTCCACAGAGACAAGAAATAATGAAAGGAAAAACATCAGGTGGTCAAACAGACTTGTTAGGCATCTCCTGGCAGAACTCAGCATGGAAACACATTTTTAAGTTCTGGTCCAAGCCTTAGCCCCTGGATCTGCTGATCCTTGTCCCAGCTGGCTGAGTTGGCAGTGTCTCAGCTGGCAGCTTTCTTGACTTCAGCTATTAATGAGTGTTTATTATAATTCTAGTTTTCTGTTCTGTTCTCCTATGAGAACTTCTGTGCAAGGCAAATTCATCCAGCCCCATTAATGAATTACCTGTATTAACAGGATTAAAAACCCAAGTATTTTTCATACCTCAGGATGTATAGGCTATCCATTGTCACACTGGCACTTAGTGATACTTTTTTTACAATTCATAGCATCACTAAGATAGGAAAAGCCCTCCAAGACCTCCGAGTCCAAGCTGTGCCCCATCCCCACCTTGTCCCCAGCCCAGAGCTCTGAGTGCCACGTCCAGGCCTTCCTTGGACACCTCCAGGGATGGCCACTCCAAACCTCCCTGGGCAGCCCCTGCCAGTGTCTGACCACTCTTTCCATGGAGAAATTCCTCCTGATGTCCAACCTGAGCCTCCCCATGCACAGCTTAAGGCCGTTCCCTCTTACCCTGTCTACCCCATGATTTGATGCCCCCACACCCACACAACAGCAGTCTTTAACCTTGGACAAAATTGTACATTCAGGCCAATTCATAATTAATTTACTAAGGACTCTCATATGCAACAAATCCTTAAATAGGGAATACCACTGGACTTCACAGAAACTTAATGTGATATAGTCTCCTAGCGGAAAAAAGATAAAGTATACAATATTCTAAGAACCATCTAGTTTTATTCAAAATTAGGATAATTGTATAACCCTTTTATGGCTTCTGAGTTTGCTATCTACAACTCTCTAACTATTACCTCACTATGAATCTTCTTTGAATAAAAAGGAGGAATAAACCAACAAAAAAGCCAACAAATAACAAGTTACCAACCTGATGAAATCCTAGTGGCTTCTCAAACTCTCATAACTAAAATGCTATCCTTTTGCTTCCTATTTCCCACTCTTCTTTCCTAAAAACCCTGATAACATGAGGAATCTGTTTTCATTTTTACAAGTTTTTGATTTACTCTATTTTGGATTTTTGCAGTAACAGTGAGGTCATGGAAAATTTTTTGTTAAGTTTTTGTTGGGTAAAGATCATATCTATATTTACTTCTACTTGCTTTTATGTTTAGCATGAGCATTCATCTTCCCTAATCCTTTTGGACTCCTGCACCTTTCAACCAAGTCTCCTCACAATCCTGCACTCGGACTCAGAGCAGCACTTAATTTCTCTAATCACTCCGAAAATCAAGACCTTTGAATGCAGTCGTAAATACTGACTTTGATATTGCCTAGACTCCTGTGACAAAAGAACAGAACTACACACCAAATACACACTAAATCTCTGTGTGCTGCTGAGGCAAACAAACACCCTGCAATATATGATGCCCACCTGTATTTCCTGATACTGAAATCTGGGATGTGCTGCTTGGTATTTCTCATTTCAGTGGTCCTCACCACTGTGCTGAGGGAACAACCTGGTGTTCCCAGACTGTACATGGCACACAGACATCTTCTGCTGTGGAATGCAGCCATGTGAGACAAACCCTGGGCTCAGAGTGAAGTATTGAGGACTGGTGTTCTCCTCACCTCTGCAGGTATGGATGCTTAAGAGTTTAACAGTCCTCTGCTAACTCTGCATGTAGATCAAAGGGATAAAAGGGGAAAAATGGGTCTTGTCAAGAAAAATTTGGACAAGTTCATGAGTCTTCTCTTCCCAAACTGTGACTATAGGATGAAGAATGCAAGAATCTTCAGAGGCTGCTAACAACTCCACAGGGCACTGCTACTCAGTCTTTTGAGAGAGATGTGTTTTACAGCTGTAACAACTCCTGAAGCTGCTAAAGTATATATGACATTGTGTTTCATCAGGGCTTACTTAAAACAATTTTAAATATTGTACAGAGAGATATGTGTGCACACTTACATCCTCTAAAATCTGAGAGACATACAAATAATATTTTAAACATACATAGTATCTAACTAGAGTACTGAATTTCATTCTTTCACCCATGCAGCTGGTTTTGTTATATCACACCTTTCAGACCTTCCATAATCTAATAACTTCGCCAACGAAGAAAATGTGTTTTGGAGGCTAACTAGTGCTATTTTTAAAATAACAGTATTCCTTTTGGTATCTTTCCATCTAACTGGTATAAATTCTCATTAACAAAGGCTTTGACAAGCTCCTGTATCTGCAGATAGCCCTCCTGAATCTCTCAGCACACCACAATATTGAACAGAGCTCTGTGCCAAGTACACAGATCTTGAAAACACTTCAGACAACTTCATTTCTTTCAGAATTTAACCATTTGAAAGCCACACGTTTTCAGCTCTTAAGAGGCTTTAAGTTCTCCCTGCAATAAGACACTGTCATTCCTTGATGGTTTTAGAAAGACAAAATATTCTATGGGAACAAGCAAAGATCAGGCTGATAACAAGCAAAATTCTGATCTCTGGTATTTTTAATTTCTACCCTAATCTCAATTTTTAAAAGATTCTCTACTTTATAAGTAATATTTTTACCATACTCCTTCCACCACTATTTTCTGAACTATCCTCTCCCAGGTTCATTACTGCCTGTTATAATCTGTCCACAACATTTTTATGAAACATATATCCCATATATCTCAAATAGTGGGACAGATACTGTAAGACACCTTTCCTTGGTTTACTATATTGAATGTAGCTGAAGAGAGACTAAAAAAGATTTAAGAGATACAAGTGAGGAGGGAGGGAGGCAGGCAGGCAGGAAGGAAGGAAGGAAGGAAAGAAAGAAAGAAAGAAGGAAGGAAGGAAAGAAAGAAGCTTGCTGACTTGCTCTCTGGTGTAACTTAAACAGCAAAAATGCCAGTCAAGTATTTTCAAGCAATTTCAAAGAAACAAGATATGAAAACAGATATGCTAAAAATGAAGTTGGACATTTAAATTGATGACTAGTCCCACTGTAAGTCTGGAAAGTAGAGAAGCTGTATTTTCAGCCATGATTCTTCAGTGCTACCTGTGTATGGCAGCCTCATCGGAGCTCTGCTCTCTGCTGCACACTCCCTTTATCTGCTGAAAACACAATCACAGCTGGCACAGAATTTCCACATCACCTTTTCTATATATCCCATTCAGAAAAAAACCAGCATGCAGAATGCATGTAGAAAAAGCCATACTTTGAATTTTGACCAATGTACATTCAGTCCAGTGTGCAGTATGATTTCACATGTATTTATAGAAGAATATCTTGCAAGACAACAGTTTCAAGTATTTATTCCATGAAATGTCATTCCTATCAACTGCACATTCTTCCAACAGCCACATCAGACCATTTTTCACAGCAAACGGTAGCACAAAAGTCTCAAGGCCAATGTATTTTCCTGGGTCTTTTGTGTAAGATCAAGCTTGTATCAGAAAATAGTAATACAGCTTCCCCCAATTCTTAACAGGTTTCTTTTTTCCTATTATTCTTTAAAGATGTTCCTCAGCACAAACTGAAAGCTTATGTTGTTCACATTCAGACCAGTATTACCATGCAGGGTTTGTAAGTATATCTCAAACAGGCACACTTCCAGGGAGTTTAACAGATACTTTGTTCTTACAATACAAATCAGCAAGACTAGTGGCTTTTAAAAAGTATTCTTGTTAGCAAAAAGCTCTGTGAACATTACTTCTATCAAAACCATGTGCCAACTCACCACACAAATAAATTGCAACCTCATAAAATTGTCAAAATTGTATCCCTTAGGAGCAACAAAAGTACTTTCTGCACTGTAAAATATTTCATATTTTGTTTCTACTACGTAAAGCATAATAGGCTACATGATTTGATTTATATTTTGGGGATCCAGTACATCTATTAGCTATGTAAAACACAGCACACCAAATATTTCACAGTGTACATTCCGAGTTTCAATTATTCCTGACACTGAAATTGGTGCAGGCAAGAAAGTACTGGGGGTGGACAAAAACCAAAACCGGAACAAAATCACCCAACTAACAACACTACCCAGAGGGTGCTGGGCACTGCCCAGGCTCCCCAGGGAATGGGCATGGCCTGAGGCTGCCAGAGCTCCAGGAGCGTTTGGACAGCACTGCCAGGGATGCCCAGCGTGGGATTTTGGGGGGTCTGTGCAGGGACAGGGGCTGGGCTGGATGACCCTTGTGGGTCCCTTCCAACTCAGCCTATTCTGTGATTCTATGAATAAAAGAGAATTGTCAGCTGCTGACTATTGCCAGCCTAAATCACTCCAAAGTAAATCAGGAGCCAGACTGGAGAAACATTAAGAACTAAGAGACCAAAAAAAAATTTAGCTACATAGAGAAATAGTAGCTTTCTAAAACTGGGGTGGGGAAACATTTTAATTCATGCCTATACCATCATTAACATTGAAATAAATACTCCTATGTGAACTAAGAAAGACTATTTTATTATGCATAAAATATAATCAATTAGTTTGAAATATGAGGAGGAAATACAGCTAGATAGATTGCTGCTATGAATGAAAACCTTACCTCAGTTCACCAGTTTTGGAAACAAAGATCATATATGCACATTAGTAGCCATTTTTTAAAAAAATTGCACACAAATCCTTGCTTAAAGTCCCTTTAGAAGTCTGTCACGTGCAGTAAAATCCCCTGACATTATCTGCATGTGAACATAGGAACACTGACAGCAATCTGTGCACAACAAGAGTCATGCCTGTACATTTGAACAATTCTTTCAATTTTTCAGATGATGAAAACACAAGTTTTCTTGTGTTTCTTTTTAAACTGTAAATAAATTGCTCTGAGTAGTGAAAACAATTGCTCCAATACACATATTAAAACTTTAAGATCAGCTTTGTTATATATGTTGAAGTTTTACAAATGTACCAAAAAACCCCCTCCTGTGCATGCAAACAGCGAAGCCCCAGGTCCCCAAACAACAGCACTGCCCACCCCACCATAAAAATGACAAACTACCTCCCCAGCTGCAGTACACCCAAACTCTGCAGCAGATTAGATTTAAAATTGAGCAATGCACCAAGGCAGCTATTAGCCTTTCAACTCAAGTGTCAACTTCAAACAAATTAATGGCTGAGCTGTCTCAGCCAAATAGTGTCTTGACAATTACAAACAGCAATTTAAAATCCAAATTCCAGCGCAATATTACTGAATAAGTTTTCTTAACTGTAGTTATTTGCTTGAGTAAAAAAATACTGCCAAATGTGGTTCTGCAAGTTATCAGATCCACTTCACCATCAAATTCTGTAAAGAAAGACACATACTGGAGATGAAAGAAGAAGAGATCAGAGCAGGAATTTGATATACAAGAGCTGGAAGTTACAACACACATGCAACTCTTGTCAGATTCCTCCAACTTCACCCATCTACACATAATCTACAGATAAGATGAAACTGAATATTCTCCACGAACCAGCATGACGTGAACTGTATCTCAGCTTGAAACTACAGAGGAATTGGCCAGTAGTTGAGATTTTTGCACACTATCATCCATTTTCAGCACACTTTTGGAATTAGGGAAGACAAGTAAGCAGACAGTAGCAACTAATTGTATGGCACTTTCCTTTTCCTTAGAGATTTATTTTTTCTCTTCAAAGCTTTATAGATTGACTGCAAAGCTATGCTGTAAATCAAAAGGAAGCCACTACTCATTAGCTAGTTAGAATTTTCTGGGCTCTTTACTCTGAAGCTATTTCTCTGCTGTTTGCTCCAAAGGCCATTGGCAATGTCTACGAGTGCACTACTGCCATGGCAGCTGAGACACATTTTTTCCCAGATCCATTTTCAACAGTTTTATGAATTTTCACCTGCTTCCAGTTCTAAAGAGAACCACCAAGGCATATGACTCATGGATTCAAAATACTTGTTCAGACTGCACAAAGAAGAAAAAAAAAATGTAGCCTAAGAGTGACTCAGAGTAAAAGAAAGCGCATGGCCTACCAGTGTAGATCAACATGCCCAGCTGTGATTACCTACACTTCACCTGAAAAATAAGGGAAATAATGCCTTTTTCTTCTTCAAGAAAATTTAAAAGTACTGTTGACACTGTAAAAGTTATCCCTCAGCAAGAAAGAATACATTAAAGGACACAAGCATCCTGCTCATCCCTATCAGCTTCTAATGGTCTTCCTGATGTATGAAAGATGGCAGAGAAAGTTTTATTTTCTGGGGGTATTTTATCTCTGAAATAGACCAAGCCTCTTCTTTCTACTACTGCTGGAGGACACTGCTCAAACAATACACTTCCATTTTCCAGTCCTTCAACAAGCAATAGTGCACTCAGTCCTTCACTCATGTTCTTTCTAGATAAAAGCGAATACTTTAAGCCATGTTTTCATCACTGCCAGCTTTGCCCCATGCCTCTTGTTTTATAGTACAGTGAACACAGCTCCAAATGGCAGGTCTCTGGCAGCAACCCAGCCTTGACTGCCCAAGCCCTAGCAACCTGAAGGAGTATGGGTGTATCTTGGGGTCTGGGGGCCTGTGCTGAGAGCCACGCTGGATGCCAGCAGAGGGCTAGTGAGCCCGGGTGGAAGCAGTGCAGGAAGATGAATGGCACCTGGTAACGATCTGGCATTTGTCTGCAGGGACAATGGTGACATCTGTGATGTGCCATGATTTGTAGCTGGACGTCAGGAGCCCTACACCCCATTCAGGTGTTGAGGATTAAGACAAAGCCACCAGCAGACAGTCAAGATGAACGTGGTGCAAAGTGCTGGCTCACAGGGGGAACCCCGTGCTTGAGCTGGTTCCACTGGCACCCCACACTCCCCACCCAGCCCCTCTGACCACAGCCAAATGACCTGGCCAGCACAAACCTGTAACATGCAGCCTTTGTCTCATGCAGTCTCAAGTGAAATCCTTGACCAGTCTTTTCCTACACATGCTTGATTTTTCTAAGCTGTCTTCAGAGCATCAAAGCAGTGGCAAAGGGCATAACCCTGCCCCTCCTCTGTCACTGAGAAGGAGGGGAAAGTGGAACAAGATTAAATGTATAGACTGAACCCTGAAGGAATGGATGCACGTGCCAAACAACAAAGTAATTTGGCTAAAAATAACCCCCACAGATGCAGGTACAGCCAGGGGGCCTATAGAGCAGCAGTACATTCTATGTAGATCAAGTAGGGTAACATGCAGGAGGTCACAGAGCTCCACCTGAGATCTGGCCATGTCACCTGGGCTACAGAATAGAGTTCATTAAAGGAGAGCAGTGCATTTCCCCATATTTCGGAAAAAATTTTTCAATGCTTGTCACAATTATCTGAAATAACATTCTGAACTGCTGAAAGGCCTCACAAAAACTTTTAAAATTACTTATGCATGCTAAGCAAAACTGAACCAAAACCTAACATAACTTCTAGGAAAAAAACCCAACTTACTAAATGTCACTGGAAGTTTTACATAGTAACTACAAGAAATCACTCGTGTCTACCCACACAAATGAATCTGCAGCCTTTAGAAAGTAAAAAACTTACTGATTTTTACTTGCAATGTCCTCTCTTCATGTCTCAAAACCAGAAGGTCTTCACTTAATGTTGCCTGAGACTACTGAGTATCATTAATACTCCGTATTTAGAAAAGTACCAAACAATGTGATAAATACAAATCACTGAGAAAAAGAAAGTAAAGGTGACTCAGCCTGTCCCAGGGTTGGTGTATTTGGGACCCATTTGTCTTCATGTCTCACTGTAGTATTATGGTGAGTGAATGGTGCTCCTGACTCAAACTTCAGCCACAAGGCTGCACAACACTCCTCTCAGCATCTCACAACTCGTGTCACTTCGCAAGTCTTTGAACATATGATGCAAGTTCTATCCATCTTATCAAAGTTTATCAGTCACAGTTAATGACCTGACTGTATCCAGCACCAACAAACATACATGAGAAAATAGGGAAGGGGCAGGAAATCTGCTGGGTTTAGATCTGTTACTTAGGTAATAGAAAAATACTATTTTAATTTCTGCTAGGAATAAAGCACATGCTTTGATTTGGTAAGTCTTAAACAAACACCAAAATGAAAGCAGCAGAAATGCACACCCACGTTGCACCTCCTCCAAAGGATGTGGGTTTCCCCGAAGGCAAGATCAGCTCCCACTCCCCACCTGCTCCGCAGAGCCACGGCTGAGGATGAACACGCTGCTCCTGTTCCCCAAACGTGTCCCTGGGCTGCAGCTGAGAATCAGACCAGCCGTGGTCCTAAGCAACCCCACACCCCCTCCCCACTCTCCCCCTGCAGCCACTGCTAGACAAGAGGTTTTAATCATCAATTCACTCTGCATCCTGTGTGCACGAACCCCATCAGGAGAGGTTTGGGCACAGTGCTGCATTAAGCAGCACCAGGCATCTTCAGCCCCGATTTTGTCTTCAGCAGAGCATGCAGACTGCAACTAAAACACAGCACTTTTACCCTTCAGTTGTTTATAAAGAAAACCTTTTTAAAAAATCCTGGCTCAAACATAAAATAATGCAAATACAAGCTAAAAATTTTTATTCTTGCCAGCAGGTATGAAAACATTCTGTTAGAGGTACAGAGGGTTAAACTTTTTTTTGACATTTATAATATTCAGTGCTGGAAAAAAAAATCTCAGCAAAGAATAATTGCTCCCACAGGGACCAATCCATGGGTCACAGTTTTTTGCGCTTGATGGCAACAGAGCCTTGAATGAGATTTTCTATAAAACCCAGATTTAAGCTTGCAGCATAATCACGTTTGCCCTAGCTTTAGAAGCTGAGCTAAAGCACCACTTCTACAGTGTAATTATTCTACATATGTTCCAAAAACCCATGGGGAAATTTTATTATTCAGAAGAATAAATAGGGTAAAAATAAATGGTTTTTAATTTTAGCCAATTTTTAAACTCCTTATGAATTTTCATTTTTCTTATGCAAGTTTAAGTCCATGGGAGAAAGGATTTGCCTTGAAGAAATAATTAAACTTTCATCTTCAGTTACACTTCTTAGCAAATATACAGCCACCCACATAGCACAGAACGCTAAGTGCTGTTCAGTGACAGAGTGCCAACATAATCACTAATGCCTCATAATCTTCCTTTCAGTTTCAAATTGAATATTTGAAGTTTGAACTTGTGTTCAACAACCCAGAGCAAGCAGAAATGCAGTAAGGGCTTAGGTTAAAAGGGCATTGGTGTCCCAGCATACAACTTAATTTGCCCTCAACAGATTTTTGAATACTTGAACTATTCTGAGAGGAAAAGGCAGTAATTTGTCATTTGGGATATGCAAACCTACTACCTTAAGGATAATAAAAGATTTTAACACTCACTTTATGATGACAATGTCTGGACCAAGTTTAGTCAGGTGCAGAAGTCAGAATTGTTAAGGGAAGGGAAGCTGAGGAAGCAGGTTCAGGAAGATCCAGACACACTTTGCAACTAAGTCTACCATGACACCTTCTCTGATTCCTGGGAACATATTAACATTCCTTTCTTTATGCAGGGACCAAACAAATGACCACACAGGTGCTCTGTAGGCAGGTCAAAAAATCTGCACATCCCCTCACTGGTAAACACCCTGCACCCTGCTCACAGGGTCCCCCTGATCCATTCACTGGACTCCAGGCACACCCCTCTGGACAAATGCTGCTCCTTTTGCCTGCAGCTCAGGCTGCTTTCCAGCACCTGAGCTGGCTGAAGGAAGGGCAGAAAGACCAATCACCAACAGTGGAAATCAGAGGTTAATGCAGACTGAGGGACTGAAATAGGATTAATTTTTAGTTGTTATTCTAAGCTGCACAAGGGACCCAAATCAAGCTCCAAGGGCCTATCACAGGTGATAAAATCACTACATTGATCCCAAGTATTAGAGCCAGTATGAACATGAAGCACAAAGTAAAACAGAAAACTATCAGAAAGAAGTTACACCATCTACCCAAGAACTCCTTCAGGTAACGAAGGCCTCCTTGCCCCACCAGCCCCAAATAACAAAGCTCACCTGATCCAAGAAATTTCTAGACCCCCTCAGAGGTCTTACGCACCCAAGTCTCTGATCTGCAGCAGAAACAGCACTGGCATATGATACAGCATCTTGTCATATGATACCACTTCCTTCTCACAAAGACAGAATTATTGATGAAAAGCAGATGACTCCTCCCTCAACATAAACATCTCAGAAATCTCTCCAAATCTTGCAGGATTGGGAAGCCAATTCCTGAATGCTGTTACGATTTCCAACCCAAACCATGTATTAGTAACAGACATGTTGTTCTTCTTCTCTTCCTCCAAATACACAGTAAAGAAAAGAACCCAAAAACTGGAGAATTGACCCAATGTAACGTATTCTATCCAGCATCAAACCTTCCACTATAGAGCAAATCTAGAGGTTACATGGGCAAAAGGCTATTAATAAATCACATGTAACATCCTAAACTTCACACAGTCCTAACACTTAAACTTACAGTTACGCTGTGCACCCAACAACTCCACAAAATTTTTGCAAATTATCTGCTAACCAGAGACAGAAGAATGCTCACCCATCTCTGCCACTCAGTACTGACCAAGAAGACACAGCAAGTTCTTTCTGAAACATGAAAGAGCAGAAATCCAGTCCAATACTCCTGAAGGATATGGCACTTTACAAGAGGTTTGTACCAAGGGAGAAGAGATAGCAACTGTACTTTACACTAATGGATTAATTTGTGGACCCTTCACATATCTCATTAGTTCTTTTAAATATACAGGTGTCAATAGATGAATTGGGAGACCCAGAGTCAGTTGTCAGCAAAGCTCTTTGTGGCTCTACTTGCCAAGACTGCCTGAAGGTTCGATTTGATTTGAGCAGCACCTCTGCTGTCTAATGTCACTCAGATTCCCCTCCAGTCCTAGCATTTTCCATGCCTTCTGCCTGCCTGCCAGAGAAGGTGTCTTGCCAGACCTGTTATTTGTGAACAAAGGACAAGTGGTGGGTTAGTGATAGTCAGTGACCATCTGGGGCAGAGCGACCATGAAATGTTAGCATTTTCTATACTGGGTGAAGTAAGGAAGGACACCAGCAGAATTTCTACCTTGGACTTACAGCAGGCAGACTTTGGCCTGTTAAGAACATTGACTGACAGAGTCCTTTGGGAGTCAGTCCTGAAGGACAAAGGAGTCCAGAAGGCTGGATATGCTATAAAAAGAACTGTTAAATACTCAGGAGCAGGCTCTCTCCATGTGTAGGAACACAAGTCGCTTGGGAGAAAGCCAGCCTAGTTAAACAGAGAACTTGGGCTGGAGATTAGGGAAAAAAAGAGCATCTATCATTTCTGGAAGAGGTGTCAGGTAACTTGGGAGGACTACAAGGATGACACAAAGCCATGTATGGGAAGATCAGATGAGTCAATGCCCAACTAGAACTGCTACAGTTAAAGACAACAAAAAAGTTTCTATAAAAACCTCGGCAGCCAAAGGAAAGTCAAGAGTGTCTCCACTGTTGAGTGCAAGAGGGTAGTTCAGTGACAGGGGATGAGGAAAAGGCAGTGGTACTTAATGCCTTCTTTGCCTCAGTCTTCAGTATCAGGACAAGCTGTCCTCAGTATAGCCTGCTCCTAGAGCTGGAAGTTGGTGATGGGTAGATGAGTGAAGCCCCCATAATCCAGAAGGAGGTGATTAGTGACCTGCCCTGCCAATGAGACACTCACAAGTCTATGGGCCCTGATGGGATCCACTCCAGACTGGCAGAAGAACTGGGCAAACCACTCTCCATCCTCTACCAGCTGTCCTGGTTAACTGGAGAAGTTCCAGCTGACTAGAAATTAGCAAATGTAACACCCACCTACAAGAAGGGTTGGAAGGGTGATGTGGGGAACTCCAGGCCTGTCAGCCTGACCTCAGTTCTGGGCAAAGTTATGGAGCATATCATCCTGAGTGCCATCACACGGCCTGTGCAGGACAACCAGGGGATCAAACCCAGCCAATACGGATTTATAAAACGCAGATCCTGCTGGATCAATGTGATCATCTTCTATGACACAGTGACCACTTAGCAGAGGAGGGGAAGGCTGTGGATGTGTCTATCTAGACCTCAGTAAAGCATTTGACACTATCTCCCACAGAATTCTCCTGGAGAAACTGGCTGCTTGTGGCTTAGATGGGTGGACTCTGATAGGTAAAAAAGTGGCTGACAGCCAGGCCCAGAGAGTTGTGGTGAATGAAGCTAAATCCAGCTGGGGCCAGTTGCTAGTGGTGCTCCTCAGGGCTCCGTTCTGGGGCTGGTCCTGGTTATCACCTTTATTGATGATTTGTGTGTGGGGATTGAGAGCACCCTCAGTAAATTTGCAGCCAGCCAGTTGGGTGGGAGTGTGGATCTGCTGGAGGACGGGAAGGCTCCGCTGCCAGACTGGGACAGACTCGATCAATGGGCCAAGGACAACGGTGCGAGGTTCCACAAGGCCAAGTGCCACATCCTGCAGGTCACCAGCTGCCTCGGTATGAGCCAATGTGTGCCCAAGTGGGCAACAGGACAGCGGCACCTGGCCAGTGTCAGCACTAGTGTGGGCAGCAGGACCAGGGCAGTGCCTGTCCCTCTGTGCTGGGCACTGGTGAGCACATCTTGAGTGCTGCGTCCAGCTCTGGGCCCCTCGTGAAAAAGGACATTGAGGGGCTGGAGCGTGTCCAGAGAAGGGCAACAAGGCTTATGAAGGGTTGAGAAAGCGTCCCATGAGGAGTAGCTGAGCAAGCTGGGTTTGTTCCATCTGGAGAAGAGGAGGCTCAGACCACACTCTCTCCAGCTCCCTGACAGGAGGGTGCAGTGAGCTGAGGCTGATCTCTTCTGCCGTGCTTACAGTGAGAGGACAAGAGGAAATGTCCTCAAGCTGAGACAGGAGAGACTCAGATTAGGTATCAGAAAAAAATTTTTCACTGTTACAATAGACATTAGAAATGCTGCTTAATAAGCTGTAAGGTGTCACTTGTTCACTATGATGATGAGGATGCTCTAAGAGCAAATTTGGAGAAGAATTTATGCAGCGGGCATGCCAGCAGCAAGGAACAAAATCTGCTCTTTTTCTTTTCATGTGTGTAAAATAGGTTTAATCTTCAGGTCCGTGTGTGATATCGTGACATTAATGGACAGTCTTAGTATTCTACCCATTTCCTTCAAGTTGAGCTTCCGGTCTCTGATCATGATCATGAACAATTCTGTTTATCAAAAGATGGCCAATGAACACAAAGTTCTCAGATCTCTGCTTTATCAGTAATTAGCAACAATTATTGAGGTAAAGCTTACAATGCAGATAAAGCCTCACATATGGTAGAATCTTTACTTTTGACTTGCCTGAACAAGCTTGAACAAAATCCACATCAAATAATAATTTCAGCCTGCTGCCTTTACAATGAGTTTCATTTCACATATCTCCAATCTTAGCTTGTCACTAGCAATGTTAATTAGTTCACTATCTCAATGCCACACTAGAGTCAGTAAAAACTGAGATCATTGCCGATTTGAGAAGAAAGCTTGTTTTTCCTTTAATATAGTAATAGTTGCTGCGGTGACTAATAGTAAGTCACCGTAGAAAACATCCATAGAAATTAATAATGCTTCCAATTTTCAATCAGTTACAAAATTAAAATAAAAATTGCTCCTACTTTTTCGTTTCCAAAAAGATAACCAAAGTATAATTATGAATTATCACATTTACTGTATTACTAACCCTGTGAGGACATACAGTGACACAGCATTCCAAGCTGGGTTATCCCTTGCTATGCCATGAGCCAAGTTCTGTATGCACACATGTGGTTTACATCCTGCCACAGCTCTCTTTCTGAAGGGAATCATTTTCCAATATGAGCATGGTAATTGTTCTTTGGTATCTCTGGGATGACGCTTATTTTAAAACTCTCACATGGTCCAATTTCACAGGTCTTTTGTAGAAGGTAAAACCCAATTATGTGGAATTTCAATCACAAGTCACAAGAGTGGCCTGTGCAGTTAAACAGTACTCTTGCACCAGGAGATGACTGAAAGACAGGACATCTGAGCTTCCCCCAGGACCACCTGCAAAGGGAAAATGCTGAGAGGTTACTGGGGATATACTAAAACTGCTCTGCTCTCTCCCAGCAGCTAATGGAGTCCATCACCAACCACCATGAACATACTGACCAGCAGTTCAGGTAAAATGGGTCTCCAAGGTTGCAGTGCCCCAAGAAGTTTCTAACTTCCACATTTCTCCTCCCAGCTGTGCAGAAGAGGGAGAGCAGGCCAACTGGAAGTGAGTATATGTTTGCCAGGGCTGGGGCAGCTGAAACCTCTCCAGTGGATTTACATCTCCTAGAGCAGGTGAGACAGGAATCTTCCTGCTCACAGGTAATCCTCTCCCCCATTACTGCTGAGTCATGTGTGCACATATTTGCAATTGTGCCTGCCTCTGTATGGCACAGAAGAGAAACAATGCTCAGGGGTTTTCTAAAGCAATTTTAAAATGTAGATTTATTTAAAGACTACAACCTTACTTCAGCTGGATTAGGAAACGAGTGGTGACAGCTTAATTTAAAACATCAAAGGACCAGCTGTACATACGGAAGGTAGGCAGGAGGGGAAGGCTGCAGGAAGTGTCTCTCTGAATCCAGTTGCTCTTCCAGGCAAACACATAATATCTGACTTCCCTCTGGGCACTGAACACATGAGATTCAGCAGCTAACTCAAATGAAGCAATTAGCAGGTACCCAGCATTTGCTGTCAGAGCTGTCAGCACTAAGCTACCTACCTGGCCCTGGACACTGTAGGTCATTCGGTAACACCATTTTTAGGAAGTCCTGGATCACCCCTGCTGCCCCTAACACGGGCACAGGTACAAAACCACCGGCTCAGCTACTCCTTCCCTGCCAGCTCCAGTGTATCCATGCTGAACAGAAGCTCCCAGGCTGCTGTGTAGTGAGGATTTCTTGCTAAAAACAGAGATTGTGGCTAATCCACTTCTTCCTTCAACCCTTGTGCTAGAACTAGATACACAGACAATAATATCAGGTACAGGATCATCTTACACCAAACCACCATCCAGACAGCAGGCAGACTCCTGTCCTACCACACAGGCCTGCAGAAACAAAGGAAAAATTAGTGGACTGTGTTGGGGTTTCTAAAATGCAGGAAAAGGTCACCTTCTGCCTCTCTCTGTTTTTCATGTATTTTAAAGTTTTAAAACTAACCTTTTGAGAGCAGCACCCTACATTTAAAAACACATCACCTCTAATTGCAAGGCAGTTTGGGAAATAAGGCAGCCAAGCCATTCCTGGCTACACAACACTAACTGTTAAAAAAAAAAAAAGAAGGAATAGAAAAAGACATAAAAGATGTACCAGTAACTGAGCAGACTGACATGCTGCTTGAGACTAACAGAGTCCTGGTCTTTTGCTTAATAAAAATACACAAATACCAGTGAGGGTCATGACACAATTCAACACTATTCTCATGCCAAAAAGCAACTGTGGAATATTCACCTGTGTATTTTTGTCAGCTGCAGTGGGTATTTCTTATTTACTATCTATGCACACTTAGGTGAAGGACTTACTAAGGTTATAATTAAGCTGAAATTCTATCCAACCTCAAGAAAAAGACCCAAATATTTTTGAGGATCATTTGCTGCAGAAGTCAGCAACTTTTTCAAAAACATTCAAAGAGCAAAATCATCAGGAAATGGTAAGTGGCAAATACTGATTAGCTAAAATAATCAGCATTTCACTAAAAGGAAATACTCAAAGGAAAACAAAATTATTCTGGCTATTTTCTCATTTTTAGTGAAATAACATGTATGTTTTATTTTCAGTTTGTTCCACTGGAGCAGATGAGAGAGAGAAAAATGAAAGATGAGAACCATAATCTGTGAGAGTGCTCTCAGAGTTCCACAGATAGTGAAATTTAACACTGACAGATACAACAGCAACTCATCTCAGAGCCCAAGCTCTTCTCTGGAATCAGGGACAGCACTGAAAAGAACAGGGATAAAGAACTTTTATCAGCCTCAGCTGGTAAGAGGCAAGGTATAAAAACAGTCTGTAAGCATTGTAAACCAACAAGAAAAAACCTCTGTAACTGCTTTCTTGCCATTTTATTCTTCAAATTATTGCTGTTATAGCAGAGTGGAGTTTAAGTTTAGTATTAACTGCTACAAGATCTCTACAATTATTTCCCCTCACAACAAAGAATTTTTTCCTAATATCCCATCTAGCCCTGGCCTCTGTCAGTTGGAAGCCATTCCCCCTTGTCCTGTCACTCCAAGTCTTTGTACGTAGTCTCTCTCCATCTTTCTGGTAGCTCACTTGACGTACTGAAGGCCACAGTGATGTCACCCCAAAGCTTCTCCTCTGCAGGCTGAACAATGCCAGCTCTGGCAGCCTTTCCTCCCAGCAGAGCTGCTCCATCCCTCTGCTCATGCTGCTGCCTCCTCTGGGCTCTGTGCAGCAGCTCCAGGTCCTTCCTGTGCTGGCCCCAGGGCTGGGGCAGCTCTGCAGGTGGGGTCTCAGCTGAGGGGCAGAATCCCCCCTCCGCTACTGCCCACATTGTCTGCCCCCTGTACACTGGCCAATGTCCCCTGTACACTAGCCAACACCCCCTGTATACTAGCCAACACCCCCTGTACACTAAGCACTGCTCCTTTGTTTTAATAGACTCCACTTTACAGTTTCAGGACCCAAGTTTTGGACACTGGAATCACAGTTACTTGCGTGGTAACCCCAAGGTGCTCCTGTGCTGAGCAGCAGCAGAAGTTTCAGAGACACTCACATAATCCAGGGAGGTGTCAGACAAGGGAACGGGTGTTTAGGCCTGGTTTAGTGCTGCCCGGTGTCATCGAGGCAGTGATAAATACATCATAATTTAATGAACTCAGGACTGTGCACACACTCCTACTGATGCCATGATGATTTTTGCCTTTTCTTTTATACCCCTTTTAGATACCTTTTTATAGCTTTTGTATTTAGTGTTTTTTAGCCTACATTCTTAGACTTATTTGTCAAGCTAGGAGACTGAACATCTTAGAAGCCTCATAGTTAGGGATCAGAAGGCCTCAGACCCCAAGGTCCTCTCCAGAACACATTCTGTAAACTAAGATAGAATCATCCAGGGGAAGGTTCCTTGGGGAGGGGGGCTCACTTGAGCCTCTCACTGGGGAATCTTTGATAGATCTGCTAATTAGTAAAATCTATAATGTGATACCAGATCTATCAGGGATGTGCATTGCAGGGTGCGTTTTGGCCCATCCCACCTGAGCATGGTGCATCTAAGGATCCTTAAAATAAATACAGAGGTAAAATCCCTTTTTCCCTTCTAACTGTGTTTGATTCTTGATTTTAAGACTAGGAAAAGGCATCACTATCACAGTGACACCAAAAGGGTTAATTCAATTTTTACTGTGCCTGAGAAGCTTTTAGCAAAGAAACAAGGCATGCAAAAGCTGCTTTCAGGAAGGACAGTTGGAAGATAAGAAGATATCTGACTCAAGAATGCCATGACAGACAAAACAGGACTGAATCTATGGGAACATGGGGTAGGATTTATGGTAATAGAAAAATTTTAATATGCATGTAGCAACTGTATATAAGTAACACTCTTACAGAACCATGTGTCCAGGTTAGGTTAGGATCTCCTGCATGAACCTCAGGCCTGAATAAATGATGCCCTCTCTAACACAACATTAGTGCTGGAGAGTCTTATTCTGATATTTCAGGCATTTGGTAACAACAGCACCTTCAGTGCTATTAAGAGGATAAACCCCCACAAAAATGGGTGATGCATACAACAGCTGTGTGTCCAGAACTCATGATGCAGGAAGTCACTTGCCTGTTGCTACAGCATACACTTTCTCATCATTCCCCAATCAAACTGACAATTCCAAGCAGCCACCCCAATCTTAAACATGTTCTTTCTAATAAAAAGGGAACAAATAAGGAAACGCACAGAGGATTCCACACTTCATTTGGTAAACGGTACACAGATGAAATCTAGAAATTGATAAACACTGATCTAGAGAAGTTATCTCCAGGCCTTTAGAGCACTCTGAAACAGATGACTGTAGGTGCTAATTAGTACTTTCGGTGTGCTTATATATACACACAAAACATTTTTGTCTATATATGCACACTTAAACAACTTTGCTGAAATCACAGATTTTATTCACATACTTCTCAAGCTGAAGGGATTTCTTGTACCATTTTGCTATATTTTTAACAATATACTCACTACAGAGCAGTTTCATAATTAAAAGCCTTTAATTAAAGAAGATTAATTAAACATGAGATAAGCACAAACACTAAACAAACTGCTTCAGAGAAAACTCAGAATCTGACCTACCAAAATGACTTTATATGCAATTACACATGCTGTGAATTACTGTTTGTAGATAATTGCCCTGGCTGTCTCCTTAAAGTCAACCGACCACACATTAAAGTTAAATAATATCAAACCAAAAAAGAAGTCGGGGCTGATTGGAGTTGCAGTTAAATGCATTTATTTTTTATATATCTCAGTATTAACACAGTACTGGTTCAAAATCATTTACCAGGGTTTATCCAAATGGACAAAGAAAAGGCGACACTTAGGTACTACATCCAGTAACAGAAAAATTTAATTGCTTTTGGGATCTCTGCCATTATTCTTCCTAGCAGACAGAAGAATAGCAGACAGGATTTACATTTGTAGGGCCCTTTTTCCCTAAAGGAATGGGTGCAGGGATGAATTCCAACAGTAAAAGAAACTGAAGTTCTAATTATAGTCTCCAAGACAGACACAGTAGAGCAGTCTGCCAAGACCTCTTTCATTAGCTAAATAACTTCAAACTCTTTCAAGATGTGTAATCTATCAAGAGGTATGGAAGAATAGAAGGCAATTTTAAATAGGTGTAATAGCAGCCTAATTTATTTTTTTTTCAATTGATAGAGAGAAATAATCTTTTCAAAAGGTTGATGTGTATGGAAGGAGCTAGCCAGGGAAGAATGAAAGTCCTGGAGAAAAAACGTAATACACTGTGTAGATTTAGAGAAGACTGTTTATATACATATTTGTTGTATGATGTTTAAATCAAACTGCCAGGATCATGACATTTAAAAGCACCTGGGAACAAATTCTGCTCTATGGAAATTTTGATTGCTAATGACTTCCAGAGGCAAAATTTCACTATCAGCATGTATAGCATGGCCAGTGAGTAAAAGGAACACAAACACAAAGTTCATAAATAAAGTTAAAGACAGAATGTAAACAATATATTATTTTTCTATTACCTGGTGGCATATGTAAATGCAATTTGAAGCACTGACAAATTACAGGCATGAGCCTATAGTATCTGCAGAAATTTAAACTGCTTAAATGTAACATTAGCTTCTTCATATTGCATATGTTCTACAGGCTTTATTTGTCTTTTGAACTACCTTGAAATCCTGATGACAAATATTGTGGTCTCTTTATATTCCCTTCCCTGGGTGGTGCTCTAGCCTGCTTACAAGCCTTTGAAAAATTACTGCCAAGAAACAACAGTAACTGACATATGACTGGTATTTTCTATTTCTTCATTATGCAAATACTTTGAAAATTGAAAATACCGTGTACAAACTAAAAATAAATGGACTTGATGATCAAAACCATGCTTTATAAGATAAATGCTGATGATCTAATGTAAACATTGATTCCAGAGAGGAGGCAATGTTTCCCTTAGATCTAGACTCATCATTACTGTATCAGCTAGGACCAGCCAAACCCCTCATGGATGCCTGTACAGCTTGTTCTCTTCAACGTAAGAGAGATCTGCTGCTTTCTCATTGACTTCTCAGCAGCTATAGAGCACCCATTACACATGTGAGCTGAGCTCCTTGCACAGGCTAAGTACAGGTACTGCTGGCTTGTAATTGCAGACAAAATGTAATTGAACACAGCCTTTCATAAGACTCTTAAACACCCACACATGCAGTCTTCTAAGCATAACCAGACTAAATGTTTAACCATAAACACCGTTTTACTGGATGGCTTCAAACAATGAAAACAGCTATTTCATACAGCTTCTGTAAATTACTGTGACTCCAGGAAGAGAGATATGCTACACTTAACCAAAAAATAATCACCCCCATCAAATGCACATTTGAAACAGATGAAGTACCACCTCAAAATAACAAAATAATGCTTACAGTGGCCTCAAACAGCAATGAGCTCTCAGTCCAGCTGAATCCATGATACTGGATTGTCTCAGCTATTGCTTTTCCCCCTACTACAGAGATATTCTCCTTTTTATTATAATTACTGTAAGAACTCTTACCTCTCCATCTCGTATTCTTTCATTCCTACTTTTACGGCCTTCATTACCTGGAAGATACATATTAGCATGGGACCATCATAGCAGAAGGGAATCTCATATTTATAAATTTATGCTTTATGACTATCTCCAGAGAAACCTATATTACAAAAATATCTTCTGTACTTCATTTAAATTTACATCAATAGATGTATTTTAAAACTACACTGTTTAATCTTTAAGAATGCCTGCAGTCTCCAACAATAAAGCAAGTTTAATTGCCAAACTACTATATCCTAATGAAGTGCAGCACACCAAAATACCAATGTTTAATTGTGAAAGTTCTGTGAACATGGCAGCAAATCCTTTTGTTCTACTTTGGCAAAACAAAGCTATGAAGTGGATTATCCTACAATGGGAGAGTCTCTTTCATACTTTGCAATCCGAATCAACAGAAAACTACTGGAGTTAACACCGGTTTATAAGTCATAAATCTGATCCTTATTCTCAGATTTGCTAAGAAAATTTTGTCTATTTCTGTATTATAGAAGTTCTAGGCAGCTGCTCTACAAAAAAAAATTACTTTCAGGTATGATAAGATTATTCAAGGATGATGAAAAAGTAAGGAGTGTGAATGCAAAATGCCTATCCCTTGAGTTTTCAATTTTACAATATTAATTTTAAAACATTCCTTCACGTCATAGTTCAGATATCTGAGGAGCAGGAGCCAAGACAACAGCTGGGTAAGTAACCTCATCAGTTACTTTTACCTAAGCTCCCTCTGGTCATCACCACTCTCAGAACTCACAGCACATCTGCATCTCTATATGGAGTACAGGACTGATACCCAAGTTAACTTCATCATCACCACCAGGAGATCAGTACAGCTCCCCCGGTACAGTGCCAGGTCCAACCTGAGCAGCCTTGCTGAGAGCCTGGACTTGTTTTGCCACACTGGTATGGCAACAGAATAGCAGGGTTCAGCACTGCCCCAGGGACATACCCCACTCTGAGGAATCCTTTCCCTGTCCTACACTGTGCATGGAAAGACTTCCCCAGTCCACTGGGATCTGTAGACAGTTACCTGCTGGGTAAACTTTTCAGAGCTGCACACAGGCCTGAAAAACCTTGGTCTTTTCTTTCTCCATCATTATACAAGTATTTGTGCACACAGAATAGATAGACTGCAAGCAGGCCTCCTTCTGCTGAGGCTCCAGCTCTTCCCCAAACGCACACTTCACCTCTCACGTATCACAAAAGCACCAGTGAGTTCAAGGACAATACAAGGTATATTACAGGGCTGCAATAGGAGGATATTATCCTCTTATTTCTATCCAGCCTTTCCATTATTTTATTACTAAGCAATTCTGGGTTGCTGGGGACATTTTCTGAGTACCACTGGTACACTAAGAGCAAAAATTATTAACAGTAAAGGATCCATTACCTCTTTATGAGCTTCACTGGAGATTTTATTGGTGTAGCGCAGAACTTCCAACTCCATGTCTGTCTTAATGACACGACTTTAAGAGAAGAAGAACAGATAGCATGTTAGGCTGCAACTTCACAGCTTAAGAATACAAAATGAAAAAACTCTGAAAATAATATGTATCACCTATAATAAGATTAGAACAAGTACACCTCAAGAGCAAACAGCTATTACAGTATTCATGACAGCAAAGTATTGTTGGCATTGATTCAGCATTAGCAAAACAATCTTACAAAGGGAAGTCACAAGAATTTCAAACATCAGCCTGTCCTATTTAATACCTATGAACAAGTGGTTCAACCAATATTTTTTCAACTCATTCTACAATACATTAGGAACAAAACCAAGGCAATTCTGCATTTGTGATGACTCTAACACTACTTCAAATGGAACATTTCTACAAGCATGCTTGATTTCCTTTTAAACACAGTTCGAAACTATTTTACATAATTAAATTCCCAGAGCTCCAAAATTTCTGTTCAGCACAGTCGCAACTCCCTCCTATTTGCAATACCTCAAAAGGTGGGTGGGGGTGGTGTGAAAAAATGCTATTTTTGTTTGGTATTAAAAACCCAAACCATGAAATTCAGAAACCAAAGCAGCAGTAATTACAGCCATGATGTCCATTCTTTCACATGCCTCTGAAGGAAAATAAAAAACAAAAAAACCCTAAGCAAACCAATGCCCTAAAAACCCCATCCTACTCTTTGTGCCTTATGAGATACTGAATTTGTGTATGTTTATGTGACTTGATACTCTCTTGTGAACTCATCTCAAAAATGCACCGTTTAACGCTTCTCTACTACATGTATTTCTATCATGTATTTCAAATAAAAGCAGCCATTTAGTGTGACATGAACAGTAAAGCAGACACAGTTCCATAACCTCTATTAAACACCACATACCCCTTCCACTGTTACACAAACTGAATTCCTAGTATTTTTCATGCCCATCTCAAAGGCAGCTGTGAAGTACATACTTACTGTTTACAAAGTACAGAACAACACCTATTGAATTGCATGGAAATATTTCAATCATATTTTCAAGCTGCACTCCAGAGTTTGCAGCAGTTACAAAGAACCATAACTGTTACACTTTGAAACTGCCACCAAGACCCCTCTTCTTATTGTAACACGCTCATCCTCACACTGCTGTAGAAAACTATTTAGGGTATTTCTGCTCTGTAGTTTGTTTTAATGAGTCCAGAAACAGGTTTCTCAGCCATGGGTGCCTCTGATGTGAGATTACAGCATTTCCCACAGACGGTGTGTTACTACAGCACAGCCACTCCCCTTCAAACACAACTCTTCTGGTAAGAGTAAAGGTACCTTTGTAAAATCCTGATATTGATCAAAATGCTTTTACAAACAGAAACACTGCAGAGGGGAATTTTTCTCAGTTAATTGGAATATGACACAAAATAATCACTATGCAATCGAGAATGAGAAGTACAAGGTTTTAAAATGCACACCCAGGTGAAAAAATTATACTGGGATGATAAAACCTGCTGACAATGAGTGAGGAAACAAATTTCTGCTCCTGTCTTTCAGCCAAGACATAAAAAAGAGTGGCTCAAATATATTCCAGTTAGAATGAGGTAGCAAAGGCTTACAGATTTTTAAATTTTTTCTTTTAAATCCTGTTCCTTGGAAGCCTGCATGTGCTAGCAGTGTAATTTAATACTTGTTTGATGTGCCTCCATATTACTTTCAATATACAGTACATATCCATGCTCTGCAATTGCCTGAAAAATAGGTTGCTTCATAATTCAGCTATCTAATCTTTTTGTTGGACTCTGCTAGTAATACAAGCTAGTAACTGCTGCACAGCAAGTGCAAACAGTATTAGAAACCATTTCCCTTGACGTAGGCATAAGGCTTCAGGATCAAATTTGTATTAGATCGCAACTTCTCAGGTATCTGAATACAGAAATTCATGCTCAGCCTCAGACTGACTATTTATGCAATGCAATCCCTTCATTTACACAAGGTCAGGCACTGAAATATTTTACAGAAAATATTTAGTCATTCTGAGACCAACAAAAACCACTGCCAAACCACCAGAAGGGAGGAGAGGGAGGAGGTACAAATGTGCAGGTAACATGATCAACTTCACCAGATACCAAAATAGTTCCTGGGCTCCTATGTTAGAGTGGTACTGCTGATGGAGTCCCCACAGCATATCTGGGTAGTAGAAAAGCATGTATTTCACCACCTTCTCACTGTTTTGACAGTGCAAAAAGCAACACCCTCCCAAGCCAGCTCTACAGCAGTGGTTGGCACTTCAGGGCAACCTTGCATGTGATGAGTGTCCACAGTTCCCATGATGTTTTCCCCCACTTCCAAAATAAGGATAGGAAGAAAATCCCACCTTTATTCATGAATGTGAACTTCAACATTCTATTAAAAACACTTCTTGGACCAGTTACAGCCTATGCATCAATGCATTAATGTTTTAATGGGGACAAATAATTTCCAGGCTCCAGCTAATGCAATTGCCAAAACATACAGATTCCACATGTAAGGCATTCCTCAGATTAGCAGTGGGGGCACTCAGTGTAATCTAGGTGAAAGAGAAGCACAAGTCTCTGACTGTCAGGACTGACCTAAAACTTTCACCTTTTTTTCTTTTTCCTCATTTTACCAGTGTAAAACCATTTCTTCTTCCTCATTCTCCTTTTACACACATTTTCTGCTTTTATTTCCACTTGGCCATATGAGCAGCTAGTCCTTTCACACGTCCATCACCCAACAGGAGAGAGAAACTTTAATATAAACAAGTATCATTTCAATCCTGAAATTGCATTTGGGCATTTTAAATTTCTGGATACCAAATGACATGCATGACCTAATCAAGCGGTCAAGAGCATATAGAATTTGAGGCAATTATGAGGCTGAAACTCACATAACTCAACTGTATTTTTCTAAACCAGTGCTCTCCTCAAAGATACACAAATTGGTTCTCTATGTGCATTCTGCAGCACTGATAACGCTGCCAGAAGTATTTGTTTCCAGTTACCAGATCAGTGTTTTATCAGCTGGCTTGTTTTGCTGTTTTTTAGTACATGTGTGCAACCTTAATGTCTCCTTTCTGTGACATATACGGAAAACTCCTGGGAACGCCCACTCCTCCTTTCCCTTCTGGAAATACTAGATTTACAGACCACCTAATAAGTAAGGATGATGCCCATGTAGACAGACTTCACAGTCCTGCCTTATCTTTACCCTTTCTCACCTCTGCTGTTACCTTTCCACATTTTATTTATAGAAATTTCTCTACCACAGTTTATAAATTTATGCTCTTCTGCAGTGCATAAAAACTTGCTAACTGAATTAGCATCAAAGCCAGCAAACATAGCAAACATATGCAAAGGAGAGGCATCACAGTACAATTCTGAAAGACAGGTGCATGAACACCAAAGACAAGAGTTCAAAAAAATGTTAAGAGGTTTACAACATAGATAGAAAAACCTCTGAAAACACAAAAAGCAAATGCACAGCTTTAAGACAGTAACATGCAGATCACTTTTCACAAAGAAATAATTATAGCTTTCCCTCAAAATAATGCAAAATACAGAACATAGGAAATCTTCCACATAAAACTATCAAACCCCATTTTCATTGAGATTACAGGAAAATACAATATATACAGGCACAAAGAGAGCTGCACATTACTAAATGTTGACTTCTAGCACCACCACGATTATGATAGACAGACACTGGCAAAATACAGGAACCAAAGGTCATTTGGCTAAGTGTTGGTGTCAGACCTTCTGATTACTAAGGAGATCATTTGGACAAGTTCAAATTTTTTCTTCTGTTATACGACATTTTCTTTTCAAAACTCTGACATCAATACTCAGCATAGCCATTCACTATGAAACTTGCAGTGGAAGCCTTTAAATTTAAAGTTTTAAAATTTGTTTGGAAATACACACACTCCATAAAATGAAAAAAAAAAAATTAAAACACCATCTGAAAACTGCTGAAATCCAGTGTAAGGTTGAATTCTTCTCTGTTTTATCCTTCAGTTCCATACCAAGTCAGAAAATGCTGAGATCTTGGGAAAGGTAAGCAAGAGAGGCAACAGATCCTTAACCACAAACACTTTACTCCTTGTCAGTACTGAACCATTTTTTCAGCACTTTATTAGAAGACTGTATAATACTAGAGTTGCCTTTTGTAGCTCCCAGTTCTCCCTGGCTGGTTCAGAAAGCTCAGCCATTTCACCTCCAGCTGGCAGTTTGACAGCATGGCATAGAGCAAAGTTTTTCTGACAAGTATCATGTAAAACACAGTAGTTCAGAGCTTGCCAAATCTGAAATTAAATGCATCCCTGAAAGGAGATGATTCAAAGGATGCGATTTCCTACCCCGGGATATAACCCAAAAGAATTCATCTTCCTAAATGAAAAATTTTCTTAATTCTAAAAATATTGCTTTCCAAAGAAACTTTCTTGGCCAGTAACTTGACATTCCAAGAAGATTTCTACTTCAGTAAGCTTTAATAGACATAACCTATCATTCACGTGTTAATTTCACCAGACACTTAAATCCCAACAACCTTCTTTAACTTACTTCTGACTTAAAATGAAAGCCACCAAACTCAGTAAAACCTTTTAAAATATTTCTGAATGCAAATCTGAACTTTTTCTTCACTGAGAATTCCTTTTCCTTGAAAGCCAGCTGTAGGGAAGGTGCATACCAAGGATCCCTCTTCCATGAGGCTGCAGGAAGAACTAAATCAGAATTCCAGGCTGTCACTCACAATTCACTGAAGAGACGATTCTTTCTACCGCAGCTCCAAGTGCTGCCTTTCTACTGCCTCAATGCTTCACCTCTCTCAGTACAACCTCCACGGCACCGACCTTATGTTTGTCCATACCTGAGCTTCCTAAAGAAGATTTAATCACCCTTTAATTGAAACCACAGAGGAGAAAAACTTATCAAGTGATACCTTGGTAAGGTGGATGGAAACAACCTGAAAGCTACCTTGGGAAAAAGTCTGTAGCCCTACTCCAAAGCCTTCTGCAGCTAAAATTGCCATCTCTGTCCCTGTTGTCCTGCAGTGTCTACAGAGCAAAGCTTGGAAATCAGGGCCATCTCCAGGTCCTCTTCCTCACCCCTTTTAAATTCAGAAATCAAGCCTATAACATAACTTCTCTGTTTAGGAAAAGGAAGGGCACAAATTCTAGAAGGACAGAATAGGCAAGATCTAAACATTAGTCCCCCTTACACTCATCAGCAGTAGCAAGGAGTCCACTACCACACAGCTCCAGGCCCATGCATGACTCAGGGGTGGAACAATGTCTATACAAAGCTTCCCTGCTTCCCAGTTCCCTTTTACAGCTTTATGTCACACCAAGCAATGAAAAACATCTGCAACAACAGATATGTGACCTTTTAATAATTCTACATGTTCTGAAATCACTCTGACGGTCAAAAAACATACCCACAGTTTTCAAGCTGGCAATTAGCTGTAGATGAAGACAGAAGATGGTTCTCAGCATACGTGCAGAAAACAAACATTAAAAAACATCATATGTAGCAGCATGTAATACAATACGCTACAACAGTGGTAGTCAGAGGGTACACCTGTGTTCTGAATTTTAAGATTTTAAGCTTATCTGTCTTAGCTAAGGATTTGCTTCCTCATTTCTATATTAATACACAGAAAAAAGCTTAGATAGAAACCTAATTCATTAACAAAAATCCACTATGTTCATTCTTCAGTAATTTCCTAAATGGAAAACTAGATAGCCTTAGTTATGGAGCAATCAGCAATCAGAAAGTTAGTGATGTTGACCACAGGAAGAAAACTAGTAAAATGGAGTAGCTTTGCACTTAGTCACACATCTAGTTTGTCTGCTTCCCATAGGCTACCGCAGAATTCCCCAAGAATTACAAAGTACAGTTATATGAATAATAATTCAACAAAATTAAGGCTGTTAAAATATATCCTGGAGAAGAAACAACACCTAATTAAATACTACCTGTTTAGACAGAGTTTTGATCTACATTTGATTTCTGTTGCTAGAATATAAATTATCCTCAGTTTTTTTCCCATTCATACAAATTCATATTTACACGAATGTGACTGAAACCCTAACACATCCTACAGAATGTGTATCCAGATACAATGCTTAAGAAATGTTAAAAAAATTATTTAGTTTTCAATGCTGTTACCCAGCCCTATTATTACATTTGTATAATATTTCCAGTCCATAACATGAAATCAACTTAAAATTAAAACTCCTGTGGTAAAGTAGGTGGCTTCTGCTGAGGGCATCTCTCTGAAGCAATGGTACAGTATAAGCATGCTCAACACTACTCAAAGATTTTATGTTACTCACCATTCTGCAATTTCAGGATGAAGGATTTTGTTGTTCACATTAAATCTAAAAAAACCCAAAGACATTAATATTAAAAAGCAGCCAGACACAACAGCAGAGACTACATATTTACTCTTTCTTTTTTTTTAACTGTGTCTTCTCTGAGGAAGTAAAGTGAAAACAAGCATTGTATGGGAATTCAACAGAGAACCCAGTGAGAAGAATGCATCTAATTTTGAAATATGAGACTAAACCAGATACATCATTTTAAGACTGTCCAGAACCCAGTGTAACAGTATGCTTGAGACATTCCACTTCTTTTGACAAAGGTAAAATGTTAGGTAATCAGTTCATTGCTGTGAGTGTGGGGTGGACCAGACTGACCTCCAGACATTCCTTCCAAATTATTGTGATTTTTACGTTGCTCCTCAAACACTCTTCAATGAAATTAAACACAGTGAATTGCAGATTTCATCCTTTGTTTCATGCCTTCCTACTTTTGCATGCACAGAAGGTGGCCATGTGATAAACAAGCTTGCTTAGATGGTGAAAAGGAAAATGACCCCTCCGTGTCTTTTCCAATCTACAGAAGAGGCAAAGCAGAAGATTCCAACTCGCCTTGGCCTCTGACACTTCACTATTTTTCTGTTTATTTTCTACATGAGTAATTCATGTATTCTTGGAATGATTTTGAGGCTCTCTAAACAGTAACACTACAGTGGCAAATAGAGTCAGAAGCTGAGTAATTAGGTGGAACACAAATGGATTTTCAAGCATTGTTAAAGGGGGTTTTTTGCTTACAGTTTAAAGGCCTAAGGAGTGTTCTGCATCAAAGATATTTTTGTCTGCTCAGGACTGTTGGCTCTCCTGTTAGGGTATTTAAGAGAATTAAAATGCTAGAAGGCTCCCAACAGTTCTTCAAAAGAATGTTGTGAGGCAACAGTTCATTTTCCCACATTTTTAAAGGAAAAAATTAAATCCATTCCAGGTTATTAACCATTCTTTATACCTCAGAAGGGACCAATGAAAGCACAAATCCAATTTAAAAAAAATTACTTAGAAGTCACTTTTAATTGTATAAGGGTTTTCCTGTGTCCTGAGAAAGCAGAAAAAACCCTATGTTTTTCTTTTTCAGAAACAGATGCTCATAAACTTATAAAACCCTAATATGGAAAAGGGTAATAGCTCTGTATTCCTACTCCAAGATACAAAACAAAAACTTATTACAACATTCAACAAGGACAAGCTGTATGGTATTCAATATTATTGGGTATTAATGAGAAATCACTGGAAAAACAACTCAAGACAAAAAGCCACCCACCAGCCACAGAACAATGCATCATTGTAGAGTAAAATTTGTCACTTGGAAACAAGAAAGTACCAAAAGGGCATATTTTCAATTTAATCATCACCATCTCAAAAATTATCACTTATGTACACCAATGCAGAAATAATTCTAGAATGGAAGAGACAGTACAAATTTTTACAGAAGAAAATATATGAATGACATCGCAAAATCAACCAATGAATATTCTAACAAGGCAAAATCCTGAGCTCCCTGTGTGGCTGGAGAACACACCAACTGACACCACCACAGAAAACCAAGACACAGAATTATGCTGCAGCTGTAACAACAGACACAAAACCTTTCAATAATGTCATCAGTATGTCAGACAGAAAACAGATCAATGAAGGCAAATGTAAGGAGACAGTGCAGCACTGGAGTGTCCAACACCAGCTCTATGCAAATAAGAGTAAACTATGGTTATTGGGAAGTAACAAAAGAAAACAAAGCACAGGGAAGGCCAGTTACAGAAGGAGCTGACTTTGACTCTGAAAATCCACATCTCAAAAAACTGACAAGATCACTTTAACCACAAGCACAAATAGATGAAATCAAAAGCAAATCAAATGAGCCAAACATGAACCTCATAAAAGACGACTGTCCCACCTGAGCATTCAGAAAAGGGGGGAAATTGTACACTGATGTAGGCTTACAGCAGCTCACTCTTTTAGAAAAGCCATTTCAGCCAAAATCCCCAGATTTTATCGTTCCTGGCTATAAAGGCTCTTCTTGAACTGTCTTTGTGCTGCCAGAAATCCAAGTCTTACTGGCTGGGGCCACCTATTATGTGGCAGTTCTTTAAAATTCTGGTTTGCTGTCAATTGGGGAAGCTCATTAAACACACAGAGAGGCAGCAGGATTTAATCAGGAGGGTGCTGGTGGGTGGAGAAGAGCCAGGAGGTCATCAGCTGAACAGAAGTTCTCCCTCTCACCTGACAGACAGACTTTCTGATGTAATGCCAACTAGAAAAGATGTTAGACCTCTGAGACACAGCATCAATGCATATGTGCAGGAGAATATACTGTAGGTCACTTTCCCAAGGAACTCAAAGATTAAGGACAGAACTGTCTCAGCTCCGCTCATCCTGTGGAAGCTGTGGGTCCTGTGTGAGTGGCCAGAAGGCCACCTATTTATAACTGTGAGACTTCTAAGGCTGATGACTTAAATTATGCTTCATTTTGGTTACTGTTGTGGTTTAGGAACAGTATTCTCCAATTTAGTGCTCTCACTAAAACCACGCCATCGCTGCCACTCACTTTCCCTCTTCCCCTCCAACTGGAAGCACAAAATGCAAAGATCACGGGTTGAGGTAAGACCAATTTACTGGAAACAGCAATGAGATAAGAAAACATACAGTAACAGCAAAAATATTAATAAGAAAAGGTGTAAGACAAACAACTTACATGGAAAAAACCCCAACAATAAACAAAACACCAGACTGTTCTGCCAAAATGTTTCTCCACAGGAAAGAACGCCCTTCTCTTCCAAAGCAAGAGAGTCCCTTCCTCCCAGCCCCAGCAATGACATGAAGTGGTGTAAATATCATCTGGGTCCACGGCTGTGAGTTCTTTGTATCCTAGATGTCATCCAGGTCGGGAGAGCTGGTGTGCTGTCTGCTGGTTCCTGCACCAGGAGCTCACGACTGCTATCTGAGCAATCCATACTCACTGTCCATGGTAGTAATGGCACACAGTGACGGTGTCATTCAGCAACCAGTATTATACAATTCAACATTACAAACTGTTCTCACCCCAAAATCAAATCCCCTTGAGGTGCACATCATATTTCCCCATCCCTCTGCATCACCCACCAAGAGCGCCCAGGTCCTTGAGCAAAAGCAATCCCACCCATGGGTTTGCCTTTGCCTGAGGCAGGATAAATCCACACTGCCTTCCCTAACACATTTCTCATATGCACCACAGGGACTTTATCCCCTGCTACGGTGCGTGGAGCTTTTGGCTGACCAGAGCCAGCTCCATTGGCAGAGCCTCTAGTGAAAACTAACCAGGTGGCCTTCAGTAAATGTAGATCCTGATGTCTAAAGGTCCCACCACCTCTTGCTTTCAGTGTGGTTTTTAACAGTCCATTGCACCGTTCAACTTTCCCAGAGCTTGGTCCGTGACAGGGAATATGAAACCCCCACTCAGTCCCGTGCTCTGTGGCCAAGGTGTCCATGAGTCTATTTCAGAAGTGAGTCCTACTGTCTGACTCAATTCTTCCTGGGGTGCCATGTCACTGCAGGACTTGTTTTTCAAGGCCCAGGATTGTGCTGCAAGCAGCAGCATGAGGCAAAGGATTAATCTCCAGCCATCCCGTGGTTGTTTCCACCACTGTCAGCACACAGTGCTTGCCTTGGCAGGCTTGGTAGGAGCATGGTGTCATCGATTTGCCAGGCCTCCCCTTATTTATATTTCCACCATCGTCCCCCACACCACAGAGGCTTTACCCCTTTGGCCCTGCTTGATGGCAGTGCATGTTTCACAGTCATGGATAACCTGGGAGATGGTGTCCATGGTTAAATCCAGCCCTCAATCACAAACCCATCTGGAGGTTGCATCTCTTCCCTGATGACCCGAGGTGTCATGGGCTCATCAAGCCAGAAATAACTCAGCCTTGTGTTACCAGTCCAGATCCACCTGAAACACTTTAATCTGGGCAGCCCAATCCACCTGTCTGTTGCTGATGTCCTTTGGCAGCCCTCCATGAAGGACTTTGACAGCCACATTCTCTACCCAGGCAGTGATGTCTTGGCACAATTCAGCAGCCCTGATGGGTTTCCCTCTGTGCTGCCAATTGATCTTTTCCCATCAGTCCAGCCACCCCCACAGGGCATTTGCCACCACCCACGAGTCAGTGTAGAGGTAGTGTTGGCCATTTCTCTGTTTCAGTGGTATCCAGGCCATCTGGAGGCTTTCAGCTCTGCAACCGGACTTGATCCACCTTGTCCCTCAAGAGCTTTTGTGACTCATCACGTAGGACTCCATACAGCAGCTTTCCATTTTTAGTGTATCTCTATGACACAGCAGTGAAGAGAGGGCATCGCTTTTCCTTTTCTGGTAGCTGATGATGTGGTGGGGCCTCCTCAGCACGTCCCCTCTCCTCCTCTTATGATGATAATCTGAAATTTTCAGCTTCAGGCCAGTTCGTGGTAACTTTCAAGATCCCTGGGCAATTGGGGTTTCCTATTCAAGCTCGCTGTGTGAGATTACTCCACATGGCATCAGGGCCAGGATGTGTGGAAGGGACTTCTCTGAACATCCAGCCCAGCACTGGCAGTTGGGGTGCCAGAAGGAGCTGTGCTTCAGTGCCAATTAATCAGAAGTAACATCAGCCCTTCTGTCTGAGGACTTGCCCACTGGAAACTGGAGCTGCTTTTATCCTTGAAGAATTTCCTGGGGTGGTTGTTCCTCCTCTCCACTCACATACCTGTGCTCCCAGGGCAGAGGCAGGGTTTCCATCCCACTTCCCCACATCCTCTCTGTGATCATGCAGGTAAAACCACAGGTAACATCATGGTGTGTCTCCTCTCTCTGGCACAGGGGAGCACTTACCAGGGACTGGTCTGTACTGGCAGGGCATGGGACACTTCTTTAAATTTCTTCAAATTGTTGGACATCCTTGCATAGTCTTTCCACAGATGTGATGCAGAACCATGGCAGGTAAGAGGTACTTTTTTCATATAGCTTGCATTTGATAACCAAGTTATCCTCCACTGATTGTTCATATTTCATGACCTCACTGCCAGTGAGCTGGCACACAGCAATGGCATGCTCTATGGCAACTTCTGCCACATGGTTGTGTACACTGGATGTCATCTGGACTTACAGGGGACTGCTCATTATTTATACAGAGTACCTCCAGCACAGCTAATTCTCTCAGGTGCACCTTGCTCCATGGTGTTCTGCTTGTCTCTCTGCACTACTGGACCATCCTTGAGAGAATACCTTTCCCTCATGCTTGACAGGAGTTGACTCCAGAGGCTGAGTTTCTGTTCTTTTTCTAATCCCCTGGTGAACCCTGGGACAGGGATCTCAGCTACTTGGCTTCACTCCTTGATTCCATATCATGAGCCACGATATCCCAGCACTGGAACTGCTGGGTCACCAGGGGCTCTACCAACTGCAGCTGAAATCTTTCTGCACACCTCCCAGCTCACCTGCGGATAGGGATCGGGTGATTATCTCTGGCCCTGCCTCTTCCTCCTGTTCTGAGAGCCCTGCTTCCTCTTCATCCCTCACTAAGCAAATGGATTGTCTTGGATTTCTTTTTCTGTACAGGTGCAACTGCTCCTGGCACGGGTTGTTCCTCCAGCTCAGCTGCAGTTGCCTGTTGCTCTGCTTTCCTCCTCCTCCCCCTGAGGGTGCTGTCTAGTGATCTGTCTAGTGACCAGCAGGGTCTGATAAATCATAGCCAGAGCCCATCATGTTGCATAACTTTGTGTCTCTCTGGAACGGCCACAGCATTTTTTCCATCACAGATTTTTATCACTTTAACAGGGTCCTGTAGCGGTTCAGTGGTGAACTTTCAAGTCTTTGGAGCAGAATAGTCCTTCAAAAGTAGTCCTGTTTTCTTTCTTTAGTGTTCCCACTAGAACCACAGCGCCACTTTCTTCCTCTCCCCCTCCAAGTGGCAGTACAAAAGGCAAAGATCATGGGTTGAGACAAGAATAATTTTCTGGAAACAGCAATGAGATAAGAAAATGAACAGAAACAGCAACAAAATAAGGTATACAAAAGGTGTAAGTCAAAGTAGCAAAGAAAAGATTTACATGGACAAGCCCTTGACAATAAACAAAATACCGAATGGGACCATTCTGCCCACCACATTTCTCTGCAGGAAGGAACGCCCTTCTCCAAAACAAGAGGGAGTTTTCTCCCAGCACTGACATGAGCTGGTACAGAACAACGTCTGGGTCCTGGCCATGCCCCCTCCCAGCCACTGCAAAAAATTAACCCTGTCCTGGCCAGAACCAGGACATTTACCAACAATGCAGCTGAACAAACCAACCACATCCTAAAAGTTACTGGTTAACCTCAACAGTAAGAGCTTTTCACCATCAACAGTATGAGTATACAAATGGTGTGTAATTCTTGTAATTTGTGCACAAACCCCTACAAAAAATCCCCCAACTGTGGCCTCCCAGCAAAGTTTTGATCTCACTAGACAGCAAACAACAAAACAAGTACTACCCTAATGTTAAGAGGATTAGGCAGCACAATCTAATTCTACATTTTACTGCAATTTGGAAACTGACAATACTTAGATGATAAGATATGTGGTCTTGAGGAAGAAAACAAATTGGCATTTGCTACAGTTGCAATCTGTACATATTAATGTTTCCATTTAATCAATGCAGAACTAAGAAATACTACACTTTAAGGCATGTCCAAATTGATTTCATACTCCATTGTCCTTTCACATGCAAGACAAATTCATTAGTTAAAAAAACCCTAGAAATCTACACCTCCCATATAAAAGCACTGTATAATGAGACCTCTTTTTGTCAATTTAATGAATACACTGTGTGTCTACAGCGATAAAAATCTAAAACATATCCATACACAATGTTAGAATTTTCTCCTCTTCTTCAACATGGAGAGTCTTTGTCCTAATGAACTGATTTGGCTATGCAATATGAAAAAAAGAAATTCACTACCAAACTTTAAACATTAGGTACATTGCTTAAACTGTCCATCATTTACTTCAATTGACTCTGAGGATGAAAAAAACCCTGCCAATACAGTGAGCAAAGATTTATTCAAGTGTTTTAAAGTATATGGCACATTACTGTTCAACCCTACAGGTTCAAAATCCATTTTCTATATGGTGAGTCACACCCTCTCAAAGCATTTTTACAAGGGCTACATAACTGACATAAATAGATTTTTTAAAATCCTGCACATTTTCCAGCCTGAAAGATGGATCCATGAATTATGAAAAAGACCTGCAAACACAGAACCGGCCTCTATTAGTAAATAGAAATATGTATTTCCAGAAAAGAAAGCACTAGAACTACTTTAGAAATCTGCCTTCTACACTTAAGCCTTCTGGGGCAAGTGAGAAATCCACTTCTGCAGGATTCTGAAGAGCTGCAAACAGAACTGACCTGAGGGGAGTCACCAGGAGCAGCATCAGGAAACAGTCCAGGTCTCCTGTCTCAAGCCCCTGTCCCAGGGCTGATCCCCCACTGACCCCCAGTACCACCCTCTGCTGAGCAGGGCAGCTTTCTGTGTACCCCTGGCCTCCGTTCCCACAGCCTGCAGCAACAGACCAGCTTTTCTTAAGGACAACATCCTTTGCTGTATGAGAGAGCTATCCGTAAACTAATGGAAACCATTAAATAATTCACCAGTATAGGCTCTATACTACCAGGATAGAATCAAGCTCGGCTATTGCTAGCATGACAAAAATAACTTCAGGGTGATCTTCTGGGCACAGAAATAACCCACGACCACAGTAGTCATTTTGTCTCAAATGACTATTTATGACAGTAGAAAAATTAACCAAATAACTTAGATAATAATGTTCCACAAGAAGTTCAGAAGGTTCAAAAAATAAGGCAGGGAAGCAACATCACTAGGGCAAGAAAAATACAGCTTCTGATAGAAGCAGATGAACAGCCTGCAAAGAGAGTGAGATTCACCTTTTCAGGAAATTAGACATTATTTTCATTATTATCCATCATGAAACACCTCCCACGGCCCCCACCCCCCACTGGGCCAGGTCCACATAGGAGAAAAAAGACATATGGGAGCAGGAGAAACACAAAAGGGTCCTAGCAAGAAAATAGATCTTGGCCAGGTAGCCAGAAAACAAAACAAACAGGAGATCAGGCATAAAATAGAGCATCATGGCCAGGGCAGAGCCCAGCTGAGCCAAGAACTGAGAGAGCCAGCAAGGCACAGTCACAGGCAGGCAGGAGGGAGCACAGTTTGAAGGAACACATTGTTGGGTATAAACTCTGTGAGTGTAATCCTCTGGGAAACAATCAATACATCTGAAATACATCTTTCTATAAAGGAAACATTTGCTACAGGAGAGGTAGACAAGCAGGAAAGCAGGAATGTTGAAAATGGTTTGGGTCTGTAATGATAACAAACATAAAATGGACCGGCTTACACAGAGCGTTACAAAATTCTGAGCAGAGCTTAAAAGGAAGCTCGCCCCGTCCTCCAGACCACCAACTACCCCTGGCACATGGACCAAGCACGAGCTCACCACAGCCACCACAGCCCGGGAGAAGACACAAACAGAATCAGGGAGATCAAAGGAAGGCACAGTATCTCTCAGAAGAGGGGAGTTGATCCAAAACCAAAACCAATGCATGCTCTTCCATACTGTGAGCTTGGGAGGGGAAGGCACCAACCAGACCCATCAAAGGCAGCAAAATGAATGACCTAGTGCTTAGGGGTGGAGAGGGATGAGCATGTGCCAAGTCTCAAAAGAGAAATATCTCCTAACAGCTGGAAATCCCTGCTAGGAATGGAGAAGCACTCCCTCTGGAGTACACGGACAACATATTTACCACTGAGAAGCCAATGCTTCAATATCATTAAGTATTGTAGGAAATGCTCTATTAAAATCTCAAACGAAGTGCTAAATGGAGTGGCTTCCTAGCTTAATGTCGACTAGTGAGCGGGCTACTAATTGAACTCTTTAAACAGAGTTTAGTGAAATTCAGGGTAAAAAAGGGGGTTTTGGTAGTTCAAACTGACTTTTGTACATCATTCCAATACAGAACTGCTGATGAAGTTAATACCTGTTTATATTTCATGTGGAGGTATATCGGATAAAACAGGAGATATTGCTCCACACAGGCAGTGGGGAGTCCACTTGAATGCAGAGAGCATAAGATGACTAACTACTTGGACAAAGCAACAGAACTCACACTGGTTGTAACAGCAGAAAGGACACCAAACACTCATTAAAAGTGACTTGCATGTATTCTATAATACTTCATACTTAAGTCAGTGGGCAGCAAAAGCTGTCTAAATGCCTGGCACCTTGTTCCCAACATCCCCGACAGAATCATTAAGTTCCCATTTAGGATACAGAGGGGAAAACGAAGTAATTATGAAATCAGATTCCAGATCACTTGACACAAAATGTCAAGATCCCAGCAGAAAGCATGCTCAGACTATACAAACGAGCACCCAGACTTGCAGCAAATTCTGTGCATTACCATCTTCACTGTAGAATGAACATGCTGTTGACAGAGGACAATGGAGAAAAATATAGTGGGGTGACTGGAGTCAACGATCATAAAAAAAGGCCTCAACATCTCAGCACAACTGCTTATTTTAACACACTTTTTAATAAGGGGGGTATATTTCTTTTTCGCCATTCACTTGAGCTAAAACAGAAAATTATCTCCTTTTAAAGATATCATACAGAACAGATAGTTGTATTTCATTAAAAATTGAGGCCACCATCCTCACATCCCAGAGCAAGCTGTGATGTATTTCTAATTACTGCACTTTCAAAATACTGCATGCAGGAAGACATTTTCACCCCACTAGTAGCCAAACTTCATAAAAAGACAGCATTAAGGGACACTAAAAGATCACATCTAGACAGAGGAATGATTATTCCTTTTTTTGTGATTTGTGATTTTATTTTACACCTGTAATGTAACATTTTTTCAGAAGACTGTGCATACCAGAGTCCCTAATATCTAGATTAATAATGTGCAGGGAAATCAGTAAGAGAAAGAAGCTACTCTTAAAGATTAATTTTTCTGCAATCTGAAAATCAAATATTCCAATCCCCAAAGTGGAAATGGATGTATGAGGACGGGTCTATTTGGTTTTAAATAGCTACAGTAAACACAGACCAAGAGATAATTTGGATTAATTTAGATGCAAAAGAGATTTCAGAAAAAAAAAAAACCAACTGTATTTCAAGTCATTAGAAACATGTATCAAAATTTCTATGGAAATAAAATGTTTGGCATCTGATCTGCCATTCAACATTCTGCCACTAAGAAAAAAAGATAATTTAAAATATAAAATGAATTCAATATAACTGTGTAACAATTAATGTACAAAAAAGCCGTGTCACTTACTGGCTGATCCCCTCAAATGAAGCTTCTTTGGAGACATTTCCACTATCAGTATTAACACCACGCTGGGAGGAAAAAGATTAAAAATACTATGACTCTGAGCCAAACACGGGTATTTAAAATTTAAATCATGGGGAGAACTTGATTGCAGTAAGTATTTGGGAAAACTTACACATAAGTTTACCTGAATCACTATAAATAAAAAAAAAAAAAACCACAGTCCAGTATAAGAAATAATCAGTTCCATAGGACACCAGCACAGAACTCAGGTCAGGATGTGCTGCTTAAGAAAAAGACAAACTTCCATTTCTAATGCCCTTATGTCTTGAGAGGGAGATGTGAGACCTATAAAATAACTATACAGGGCAAGAGAATGAAAAATAGGCAAGTTTTCTTCTAAAGTGATTTAATATTAAAATAAATTATTGTGCCCTGCCCGGCAATGTTACTATTTAAATTTGCTTGCAGCTCCCCTACAGCTTTCCATTCAAGCAAGGAGCATAAGCAAGAGTATTTTGGCTGCCACACAGCAGATGAACACTTCTGACATGAGTCTGGGGAACCCTGCAGAGCAGCATTACAGTTCTGTATCTGGAACAAGACCAGAGGAGGAGAGGACCAGGTTTCCATTCAGCAGCAGACAGAGAAGTGCTCTTCCCTTCTCTGAACACTTCTTCATGGCAGTGGGAGGAATGTGAAAGCACCACAGCACCCTCCTCTCAGCCAAAAATTATGTGAAAATTCTTGATTACAACAGGATACTCCTAGAGTGATAACTACCCAACAACTCCATGTGAAGAAATGCACAGTAAGAAGCACAAGATGGTCAAACATTCCATTTCCCTCATTTCTCTTAAAGAACATGAAGTTAAGCCATAGGGGCATCTTTTAAGTGTATATGTGTGTATACAAATATAAACGAAAGAAAGACTGAAAACTCTTTAGGGCCTCTGTTCTTAGTGGATAAAGAATTCAGATCTGAGGCCATGTAACTTCCTGAAGAGGGACCTTTTTTTGTTAAGATTTCTGCCTGGTCTCTATCATGGGAAAACAAGAAATCCAGGAGCTGCCACTGCATTTGCTGTAAGGGAAATCTCAGAGTCAGCAAAGAATTTCTATACAGATTGGAGACAATAAAACAGCTAGTGAGAGTTTACAGAACACCTGTAAAGCAGGCGAGCAGCTGGGAGAGAGGTGATGGGGAAGGAGAAACTCGCAGTCTTCACCTCCATTCGTTCATCCTTCTTCCAAAGAAATAAGCAAGCACCATTCAAAATATTTAGCAGGCATTTGATACTGCCTCGCTCCTCCCACAAGCTGTTCTTACTAAACCACTCTGTGCAGAAAAAATATTCCCTGAATCCTTGTGGGATTCCCACAGAAAAGCCCAAACATGCTCATGACATGACCAGAATAGCATAAAAGGAAAAAGGAGTTTGAAGTCAGGGTAGATAGGGTGGAGGCCATCATAGTCAATGGGCTTGTCATGTTTTACCAGAAAACCAGTACAGCTTTTGGCAGACAGAATGCAGACTGGATGAGGCCAGAGGCTACAAATCTTAAAATCTAGAAGACTAGATTTTTATACATGGGTGACTTCAAATTTGGTGTAATATGGGGAGGAAAAAACAGAGAATGACAGTGCAAAGAAATGCTGCATAAACTGGTATCCTTATTGAAGAAATTTCAGAATATGACTTACCAAAGTGAGAAGTACAGCAGGCTTCTTCAAAGCCAAGACACTGGATATCTAAAAAGAGGTGTTAGATTACTGTTATTTGTCTTTTTTTTCTTCCTCATAACCACATTGATATCAATTTCATCAATATTTACTGTATATAAAGTAAATGAGCTGCAAAGACAAAAATGTTCCTCTGATACCTTTCAGATATTGTAGTATTACTTGAAACATACAACAAGAGACAGTAGAATACAAAATATTGACAGAAATGCAGTGATCAAGTTGATGGTGTCCTTTAAAGACATAAATACCAACTATAACTCATGTCTACTGTCATCATTAGGAAGACACAACATAGGAGCCAAAAAATTGTAATGTCACACAGAAAGAAGGAACACCAGGGTACTCTATCCTGCACATATAAAATTTACATTAGTATTGTAACATTACAATGTGTTAAATGCTTAGCAAAGAGTATTTACTGTTACTGTCACTGGGTCACTTCTACTGACTAATCCTTTTATTAGGCTCCTTCAGCCTCCTTCAAACATTCACAAACGAAGAACAAAATCACTGGGCTTGTAGAGTGCTGGGCTTTCAGAACAGCTGCAGAAGGGTGAGTGCTGAATTACACATATCTTGAGGCAATGAACACATGACGCAGCTTCATGGAGCACAATTCTATCAACTTTAAACCACCTTAATAGCTACTGCTAATATTAACAAAAGAAAGTATACGGCAGTGAAGTTCAAAAATACCAATTCCACCCTTTTTTTCGTATCTTAATCTCATGAAGTATCAGGATTACACACACATGTTGGTCATTCATTGACATAAAGCTGTTCTATAAAAAAGGCCCTGGATGTCCTGATGGTGGAAAACAAACTCCTTGGCAAACAAGGCAAAAGTTATAGAAGAGAGCTGAACAGTTATGTTGCAAGCTTCAACAGCTTCTCACTTCAATACATGCAGTCCAGGTCAAAAGCAGCCTTCATTTTTTAATTTATTTACTGGTCCACATAAAGAGCTCTTTTTCTCATCAACGAAGTTTTTAAGCAGTAAAGAAGAAGAGAATAGAACTGCAATAAAGATAACTGTTGCAGAAAGTGACCCAAAACTACTAAAGGTGAATGTGATTTTTAAAGTGTGATTTTTAAAAATAAAACATGTATTTCCACTTGCAATTTTCACCATCTGACAGATGAGCACTGGAGCACCTGAACACTACGTGACTCCAACTCACACATAGCAAAAGTCAACCTCTCCACAGCTCCCTCCAGTCCCAGCTTCTGACATACAGATCAAACTTCATTTTGTAGCTGGACTCATTATGAAAATTAAATGAAACCTCCTCACAGCTGATGAGAGCAAAACTTTTGGTCTAGAGAGTCAGTGTTCTACAGGAGCAGAAGAATCAGAGGAGTCTTCTTCAAGCTGCTCTCCATGAAAGTCACACACAGAGCTTGGCAGGAATACTGTCCTCACCTGCTGAGCCTTCCTACCAAAGAAACAATCGCTGGCCAGGTGCACAAGTGTACAAACATCTGCTCAGAAATTAAATCAGAAACCTAACTAAGCAAGGCACACTAGCATCTAGAAATGTGAATTTCTTATTGCTTATTCAAGTAATAAGATGATTCTACAGAAAACAAGAGTGAGGCAGGCAGCCTTTCCCAACAGCTTTTTGGAGGCATAAAATGAACGAAGGCTCCCAAGACAGAGCTAAGACATGCAACCCCCTTGACAGCAATCTCCTCAAATCTCCAAGACATGGCAAAAAATTTATTTAGTGATATGTTTCATTTGGATAAAGCCACAAACTAACAGGTGTCATCATGCACAGAACATGTTTATGAGACTGCCTTTGGATTAAGAACTGTGTTCAGATCAAAAGAGAAGCCTTTAAAAAAACTTAAAAGTGCTTTGTAAGATAAAAGGACATTTTCCAGTAACAGGGAAGGAAGAGAAGATCCCAAGTCAGGAGACATCCAGTAAGAAGAGGACTAAAATTATGCAAAGTCATTGCCACACACTGATTTTGTATTCACAGAAGAAGGTAATCAGAAGCACAGACAACTCACCTCGGTCACATAGTGGACTTCATCCACAGCATATTTGTTCTTGAAGAATTCAGGGGGATGAATCCTTTGGAAAACAACAAAAAGAAACATTTGTGTTTAGCTTTGCTGTTATATTTAATAAGGTCACAGACAAAGAAATAATACTCTTTACTATCACAACAATAGAATCAGATATGAGGAATGTTTTAATAATCTTATCTTTGACTCTATTTCTCAAAATAGGAGATTACACAGAAAGTTGCCACGACTACAAAAATCAGTGTGTTTTAATCCAGTCCATGCTTAGACTGCACGGTCTCCTCTGAACGAAAGTGGTTTTTTCCCATTCTATGCAAGACAGTTTTGTTAAGGACTTTTGCCATGTCATTTATACACAACTTTTCAATTCAACGAACTTTGGAAGTATGTGGAAATAACAAAAGACCAGTCTGCCCTATGTTACATTCAAAGAATGAATAAAACATTCATTTTTTACCCTGGGAACTGCTCTAGCAGACTGAGAGCTATTAAGACACGAGCTCTGCTGCCTCTATTCCTCAGGACACCAGAGATCCACTCCTCTAACCCAACAGAGTGAGCAACTGTAGATACAAAAATGCTGCTAGCAAGGATTTTCTTGCTATTTTCTAAGTCCTTGAGAGACTTTTCTCTCTCACAGAAGAGGTAGCAGGGAATGTAAACAACCAAGCCACCTGCAACCTTGAAAAATCTTGTTTAGGGTATAGTAGAAAAATATTTTGACAATGGATGTTTTAGGATTTTAGCCAATCACCCCCAAGGGGTGGCTGGTCCTTTGTCCAATTAGACTATGAAGAAAAAAGTCTATAAAAGAGTTTGTAAAATAATTAAATAAATCAATCTTGCTGCACAATTCCTGCCTGCTGGATCTTCTCTCCTCCTCCCTACGGCTGCGGGACACGGTGATATACCCTAGGGCCCAGGCCTGCGGTAATAGGCAACTTTACATGTTCATGTCCAAAACTAAATCTCTTCTACTCTTTTCTCCTGATATCCAGCCAGACATTTTTCTAAAGGCAAGAAGAACGTGAAGGATCTGCATGCAGTCTGTCCCTCCAGGGCTCTCCCGCTGGCTTCTGTACCAGTGCCTGTACTGTTGCTCATTCCTTGACCATATGGTAGCAGCCAGTTATTCAGAAGACTTCAGTCTCTGTTTATAATCTCCATCTTCCCAAAACTGAAATAAATACAACCTCTGTAATCCTGAAAATGTTATCTCAAAATAATAATAATTGAAAAAAAAAATTTTAGAAAAGAAAAAAAAAAGGAAAAAAAAAAATCACGCAGTTTACATCATTCCACAGAGTGAAGAAAACAGGAGGAAAAAAAACATGGCTGGAAAGTGCTCGAGTCTGGGGGATCCCAGGTATTTTGCTTCCTGAGCAACAGCAGGAGAGCAGGAGGTGCATGCAGGATCAAAGCTCCAACTATGTAAACATTACACAACAAGAGCACAAGACCATCAGGGGAAAGAATAAATGAGGCTGGAGGCCAAAGAGCATTTCTAAGCTTGCAGTGAGGATCAGCAGAAGTGGTGGGACAAACAGCTCAGCACCTTGAGGAGCTGCTCCACACCAAAGGCACGTGCCAGAGCTGCTGGCAGTACCAAGAGGCTGGAGCACTGCCTTATGCCAATTTTTTCAATCTTGTGTGCTCCTTTACCATTTACATTTCTTCATGCTCCAAACAGTACTGGGCTGTGACATGAACCACAACATGAAACTGTTTATGGTGTTCTCAAGTAGTAAATCACAGATTTTAAAAAATTTATTATCTGTGAAAATACTACTCAAAAGTAACACAAAACTATCTCATTACGTGTTCCCTTTTGCAATACTCCTTCTGTAGACTGTTCCTATCAGTGACGGAGATTTCAAAGCAATTATCATTTATCTTTTCTCCCTGGCTTATTTCGCACACAATTTAAAAAACTCCACTATACCCTCTTATCTTTATATACCCTCTATATTACAGTTCCCTCACCTCCAACTTTTGGGTACTCTGTTTCTCCTACAGGTATCTCTTTATTCTTCCTTCATTCCTCACACACTGAAGTATTTTTATAATCCAGAAACATGATGAACAGATTTAGCACCTTCCAGTTCTGTTCTCTTTCACAGTTTTAACCAATTCATCTGGTATCAGAAGAATCCCAACTGTAAAACCAGCTAATGTATGGCCAATGGTAATTTATGGTAACATATGCTCTTTAGAGCAATACATCCAAAGCACCTTTTTATAATTAGCTGCAATGTTTAAATCAAATGACTGTTTAAGGTAAATATTTCATAAAAGTATACCCACAAGTGTGCTGGATTTTATTGACTTCATTTAATGCAATTAAAGTAAGAATAGGTCTCATTTTCCACCACTCCAATAAGAAAACTTCTTTCTTTTCGCAAGTTCTTTCTCAACTCCTTTTTTGTTCTTGTTGTTGCTAGTTGCCTCCTACAATTGTGTAGCCTACAGCACACTGCTGCGAATTTAATTCTTGGGTTATGGTTAATATTAATCCGTTCCAGCTTTAATCCCTCCAACATCTCTTTCTATGTACACTATGACTCTTTTGAGGAACAAAAGTAGCTCATCATTCTTTCAAGGCTAAGGAATTTTTCTCTAAGAGAGAGAACAGCAGCTTCTCACAATCCTCCATCCTCTCCCTCAGCTGTTAAAATAGGTCATCTTTGAGATACTTTTGACTCCATCACACCTAATGACAAGCTGCCAGGATTCCCAGATGTGTACCTCCCTGCTCATTTTCTCGCTATCTCACTCAAAAGTCGGCAAGACTTTTAGCATGAAGTTGAGAGCCAGACTTCTCAGCTCCTCTCTGAAGCACTCACAGCTCTGCCTCACTTTTTTTATACAGTCATTTAGCACCTCTGACTAGACGGAGAAATAAATTCATATACACTTCCCACAAACTACCATCCCACGAGAGCCATGATGCTCCAGAGATGAAGCTGCCTCTCCCACTGGGAAGATTTCTGCTAAGACCAACTGTGTTGCAGAAGCACAGAGGTGCAAGGAAAAAGTGTACATGAAGTCTATATTAGAGCCAAAAAATTCTATGCTGTCAGATATAGAAAAGCAGTATAGAAAGCAACCAAAGGTCAGGGAGAAAGAGAATCAAAACAAGAAAAGCAGGCCAAGGGAGGGAATTCTGCCCCTCAGCCCCACCCACGTGAGACCCACCTGCAGAGCTGCCCCAGCCCTGGGGCCAGCACAGGAAGGACCTGGAGCTGCTGCACAGAGCCCAGAGGAGGCAGCAGCATGAGCAGAGGGATGGAGCAGCTCTGCTGGGAGGAAAGGCTGCCAGAGCTGGCATTGTTCAGCCTGCAGAGAAGCTTCGGGGTGACTTAACTGCAGCCTTCCAGTGCCTGAAGGATCAACAAGAAAGATGGAGAAAGTCTATTTACAAGAGCCTGGAGTGACAGGACAAGGGGGAATGGCTTCCAACTGACAGAGGGCAGGGCTAGATGGGATACTGGGAAGAAATTCCTCCCTGTGCGGGTGCTGAGTTCCTGGCACAGGCTGCCCAGAGTAGCTGTGGCTGCCCCATCCCTGGAAGTGTCCAAGGTCAGGCTGGATGGGGCTGTGAGCAACCTGGGACACTGGAAGGTGTCCCTGCCCATGGTGGGGGCTTGGAACTTAATGATCTTGAAGGTCCCTTCCAACCCAGGCCATTCTATCATTCGGTGATCCTCAACGGAACCTCTCCATAGTCTCTCTACTCTCTTCCATTTTTTTCCCCAGTTTAGTGGGGCTCAATGAAAGATAATTATGCACAACATGGTAGTTACTCTAAAAAGTACCAGTGCAGAGTTCCTGAGCAGATACAGGGCTCAGTACCTACTTTTATCCAATTTGAATGCAAAAGATGCGAAAATCTAGCACTGATCACCATTGTCACAGGGTATCTTCCATGAAATGCTCTCTGGCATAATCTAAATCAGAAGTTACATTCAGTTATCATAATTTCAAGTACATCTGACGCTTCCCAGGGATGAGGAGTGCTTCTCTCTACAAATGACTCTCAAGAAGCTAGAGTAACTTAACTGGTTACAACTTTCAGGTTTGGCTTTGTCATTTGTAACAATGCTATGGGCTGCCAGTTTCAGAATTCTGATTAATCACTGCAGAGACTACATGCAAAAAAAAAACCCACAGCAAGCCATAAATTAATCAGAAGGATAACCCAAGTGGAAGATATGATCCCAGATATTATTGAATCATGTCTCTTTACCTATACAAAAATAAACCCCAACCCTTTTGTGAACAGAAGCAATGACCTAATTTTTACAGGCTTCAGGCAGAGGCTTGGGGTGTGCAAAATTGTTTAGATTCCCTGACAACACAACTTGGAAAAACCCACAGAGAATAATGCACATCAGCCCTAAAAAGGCTCAATATCCTTTCCCTGTTGTTTTATAACTCCAGCCAAGCAAATACCAGTGTTAATTAGAATTGTCAATAGTTAACTTCCAGAATAACAGGAGTCATCATTTTACTTTAAAATGGAAATAAACAACTCCAAACTCCTGGAACATGCCCATGTATGCATGGCCAAGCATCTAGGCAAAAATCTGGCATCTCAGAGTACATGGCCATCAGAAAGAAAATGTAAGAGTCCTGCACTGATGTTAATTTACATGAATATGGTCCTCATTTTTCTGATTTTCAGCCACAAAGGACCCCTTAAACAAGAGACTGTCTCTAGTTCACCACTTACAATTCATCCCAATTTCCGGTGAAAAAGCTTGAGTTATTTTGAGTTAAACATTAAAGCTGTTTACTTTCTGCTGATGTTTCCCATGAAACTCATCTCTCTTCCATGTTTTTCTACCCCATCTAGATCACCTACTTGGTTTCTTACTCTCAGGATTTTCACAGTGACTGGGAAATGCTGAAGATGGCCTAAAGATGTGAAGCTATGTTTTAAAAAGATCTGAATTCTGATAAACTGCCTTATTTTAACAGCTATGGTTTTATTTAGGCACCAAATATTGAAGATTCTCCTTCAATGATAACAAGTGACAGCTTTATTTTAAACAAAATTCTACTGAGGTAGCAATGGGAAAAAATAGGTGGGGGAGCAGCAGCAAAACCTTCACTGTAAAAATACAGTGTGAAACATTAAGTCAAAGAGTAAATTAATACCTTACGATAACACATTTATCAAACACAAAAACCACCAGTAAAAGTGTAAGGGAGCATAGTATTTAAAGCTAGTAATCATAGATCCTAGTCTGTTATTCATCTTAGTGAAAAAATCCAAGTTTAGAATAAACTTTTCCATTTGGTTTAACTAAATTCACAGTGGCACACGATGGCATGTTTAAAAACCACCACGCTTCACCAAATCACACCACCTCAGATTTTCCCAGACTACAGTACTAGGACTGCCTCCACTTAGATGTGATCCTCAAATAGGAATATAACACTGACTCCTCTGTTTATCCATCAGTAAGATGAACAGCTATGACAGCTCTGTGTATCTATAAATACACAAAAAATTTATTTTAAAGCTTTTACATATTTGGACAAAATTCAAATCACAATTTCTTTGCAGTAGTTTATCAACCATGTTATATTTCCACTTTAAACCCAATAAAAACTCAGTCTCATTGTCTAAAAACATTTTAAACCTGTTGTTCATTATATTGCACAAGAATTCATAACATCTCTCAGGATTCAAATCTTAAGAGAGCTGTACAAATGTGACATTACTGTAAGAATTCTATTAAGCAACATTTCTTTGTATGCTAAAGGACTCTGGAGCAATAGCCTTGTAATACCAACATGATAAAAAGTGTTCTAGTTTTCAGAACTGTATTCAGAAGAGAGGTAAAATGAGATGGATCTACATCACAAATGCCAAAGAAAAACTGTGAACAGAATTTATAGCAGCTGATAGCTATTCCTGAAAGAAATGCATCTAAGCCAACTGCTAATATATTTGCAGCCTAATTGCTGATATACATATATATGCTTTCATTTGCATCTAAACATTTGTCCAAACTTCAATATATTTAACAGTTATTCCTAAAGGTTGCTTTGTATTTTCATGTTTCAATGCTTCTAGGACAGATTTTCAGTTTTTAGTTTTTACAGTGCATCAGCTCTAAAATGAAATTCAGCTTTTCCTGAAGTAGTCTGATTTAGCTTTTCTTCAGCATTTCAGTTGGAGTTCCTAGTTCAAGATTACTTATCTTACTGCATAGCCTCGAATGTAAAATACTCATGTGGGGAAAAAAATATTCCAAACGGTATGTTCACTATGAATATTAAACAAATTATACACCCTTATTGTAATGATTTGAATGGTTTCAGAGAATTCTTTAAGTCCTCACATCTGGCCTTGTCTGTGTTTTGCAGCTATTATGGAAGAAGGGTGTCTTACTCCACTGTTACTTATAAAAGAAAGCAATAGGTGTAGCCTACAATAAGCACCAATGTGATGAAACTGCTCTTCTGCAAAATGAAATATTAATTTAATATCAAGTGGCACAGACAACAAAGCAGTATTCCAGATGGCTGACCACACATGCTATCATTGAACGTATATTAGGGCAAACAATGAGAATTACCTACAATTTCTAATACCTGTATCTGGCTTTAGGAAAAAAAAAAAAAGGCCAAAAAGGCCAAAAAACAAACAAATAAACAAACAAAAACCCCACCAAAAAACTCCCAACCAACCAACAAAAACCAACAGTATTAACTTAATGTGTTTTTTTAAAAGGAGCAGTAGGAAGCTCAAAATAACCAGTCAACAACCATTTTGAGGAACTCCTAGTATGTCAGGGAAGAAGACAGCAAGTACTGACACAAAGCAACATTCCATGCTAAAGACTCTCTCCTACAATTAAAATACAGATCCACAAGTCTTATTGTCTTTTGGATCCACAGCTCCTGGTAAATACCAGAAAGTGATATTCTCACCAGCAGTAATTAAAAGTTAGAATTAACACGGTTGGAACAGTAACAGAATAGACCAATAACAAAGACTTCTACACAATAATGTTCAGGGTACAGTACTCTCTTAATAGGTTCTACAAGTTTTATTGCCTAAAATACATGAAAAATATACCAAGCTTGTATCACAAAATAAGGAGAGGATGATTCTTGATGCACTGAGACAGAAAGGCTAAAACTAGTGAACTTCACAGTAAAGCTTTCTGCTTCTTCCATTCAACCCTGACTTTCACATTCAGAGTAACAGATATAAAACACCACTTTATGGCAAAATCACTTTGTCTTGAGCAAATTAAATGCCTACATTATCCTGCAGGTAGTGCCTGTACGTGGCACTGCAGCATGCACACACTTACTGCCAGCAAGTCATGGCATGAGTTACATCACATTTTTCCTCACTTAAATAAGGGAAAGCACATGCACAAGGAGAAAATTGGACAAGCATAATCTTCAGCAACTGAAGTTCTACACAGTCAACAACTCATTTCTCAGTCCTTGCTAGAATGAGCTTAAAGCAGAGTACAAGTTTCAGAGAGACTGCAGACACAGAATAACAACCCTGGCAAAATTTAAAGCAGAAGAATAGAAATACATTAGAAAATGTTAAGGCGAAAAGGGATGCAAAAGCAATGTTTTAATGCTGTCAGAGATTCACCAATAAACTCCCTTCTCATTACAATATCATCAAGTTAACAGATGGCAAAGCATTAACCAAACAAGAGAGTGTCAAGGACTGCTAGGAAGAACAACACAGCACACTTTACAAGACACCAGCAGATGTTCCTGATTTTGTCCAAAAAAATGCCATCACCTTTATATTCCAAAGGAATTTCACTATCTCAAACAAGAAGATTAAAAGGCATCAAGCTAGATTTAAAACAAAACAGTACTAACGGGCTTGCTGGTATCACAGACAGCCTCCAGCAATGTTTTGACTACCTTAATGGTACTCCCTTTCCACAATTCTCTAGATTGCTGCTACGTTCTTTGAAAGCCAAAACGACCTGTACACATGGAAAATCAGACTCCTTGCTCCTTTTGATACAGTCGACAATAAGATGGATTCTGAGAAAATAACTGACTTCAAAAGAAATCAAGCTGAAGATGACAACTGAACCTGATCTAACTGGAAAACAAGTAAGAGAAGCCCCACCTGTCTGAGGGGCAGAACAGTAGAGTCCACAAGCATGAAGCTGGACACAAGGTGCTGGGTATGTGATACTGGACTTCCCACTGCTACACACAGATCATGCAGAATCCAAATAACTAGGAGCAAGAATACAGGCCATTGGACTTAGGATATCTGAAATAAAGTATCGAGGAGAATGTCACAATTAGTGCTAGTAAAAGCCAAACACTGACCTACCGATTTCATCTGCTTCAAGTATACAGTCTCATTGCTCCTGCTCAGTTATTCCCACTACAGGTATTCCCAAAAGATGAACAGTTCTTTAGACTTTCTATAAATTCTACCTCAAGCAGCAGTATCTCAATTAGACATTTAAGAGATACTATCAAGAGCTACCCGACAAAAACACAGAAAACTTGCAATTGGTAACCTTTGCTTTATTTCTCTCTGCAAATAAAATTCTTCCTTGGAGTCAAGGGCTCTATACAGAGAGAAATGTGACTAAGGAAATGTTTACACACTGAAATCCCCAAAAGATAGTCTTGTAGCATTAAACTGATGACAAATACTCATTAGAAAGCTCTCTTCTCAAATAAAAAGAGCACAAGAATTATAGTGGTTAAGATATTAAGTGTAATTTCTAGGTCACTATATAGAAAGTGTTCCACTCAAACACTGGTCTCAATTCAAGCTTCTTAACAAAGAAAGTTACACACCGAATATGTCAATAGCAGATGTTCTGCTTGTACTTTGGAAAAACACCAATATTAGAGGGGAAACAAGTAATACCTAGTATCCCACAAGAAAGTACTATAGCAAGCTCTGGAATGTGAGTAGCATGTCTCACAGCTCCCATATTAATCAGTAAGAGAATGAGACGAAGCAGCACTGATTTTTACAGCAGCACTGGATGACTTGAACAGCTTTAAGAAGGAAGGGGATGGTAACATTCCCATTTTACAACTTGTAAGGAAAGCTAAACCACAAAGAAATTAAATGAACTTGACACAACTCAATGGGCACAAAGACAAAATCTACCCTTGTACACAGTGCCCTATCCACTGCATCACGTTGCCCCTGCCAGACAAAGAAGTATCTGGTGTCCCCCAGGACTGGGGTTGTGGCTACCTGCTCTGACTGCCAGACCTCCAGCAAGGGGTACACAGCAGTAAAACACAGTCTGCCTGCTTTACACTCACATTTAGCTTTTAAGAAGCACTAATACTAATGATACATTTCTCTAACATCTTTTAACAGAACAGTTGGGTTTGTTTTTTCTTTTCTGTTTATCAACAGAGACCACACTCTTTCAGGGAGTCCTTCCTGAGCATAGAGGTCACAGGGAATAAAAAACATAAGGAAAACAGTTAACATCAAGAGCTAAGAACGTGGAATTTTATAAGTGCAAGAATAGAGGAACCACTGTAGGTATTTCACTTGAGATTTTTTTCACTGAAGCACCTTCCCAAATGCAGGGCAACAAGAAGGAGAGCTCTGCCCTCAGGCCAGGCAGTGGCACAGCAGAAGGCAGTGTGGCGGTGCAGAGCCTTGTTGGAGCACTGCTGGCAAACCCCCACGGACATTTCTTTTGCTGCAGCTCACCTTCCTACCAGCAGCAGGTTTTTTGAAGAAAAACACAGGGCATGCCTGATAAAAAAAACCCCTTAGATTCTCTGATACTTCAAAATGTTATCAGGAGTTTATATCACCGAACTCGGTACTCCTGGTAGCACATTACATAAAGTATAAAATAAGAAATGCCTGGTGGGAGTTATCAACATTCCCTGTCACACCACAGGAATGAGACGTGCTATCTCATTCTGTGGTTTGAAGCCACATCCGGATATTAAAAAACTCGGGTAGAGCATCGTCAAACAGATTTGCTTAGTGCTGGTTCTTTTCTCAATATGCCTGAATCAAAAAGAGGAGAGGAAAAAGAAGCACTTTTAACACTCGAGCATTCACTTATAGGTGTATGCTGGTAGAGACGGCCAATCAATGGACTGATACAAATTGCTATTATGGTTTCAAGCCTTCTCAACAAGAAACTTAAGGTGTTGAAGAAAGCAGTAAGAAAGCAAAGATTTATAAAAATAATTACTGAAGTAAAAGTCATAAAAACAACGCACATTCCTCCCAGAGCAAGCAAGGCTTGTGGACAGTGAGAATACTGGGACAATGACTAAACTGAGCATTTGAGAAGTCTAAGCATTTGATCAGTGCTTTTAGAGCAAACAATTGTCAGTAAAGCAGCAAGAGCAAGCCAGACATTAATTATACTGAAAATGTAATTTTTATCCACAGAGAAATTGGGCAGCAGGCCCATGGGATTCTCATGAGGTTTAACAAGACCACGTGCTGGAGCTACATCTGTGTTGGGGCAATCCTCGGGACCAATTCAGGCTGTGAATGAACAGGTCAAGAACAGCCCTGGGAGAAGGACTTGGGGATACTGGTGGGTGAGGGCTGGCCCTACCCCAGCTGTGTGTGCTGGGACCCAGAAACCCCTGTGCCCTGGGCTGACTGCCCAGTGTGGGCAGCAGAGGATGGTGGAATTCTTCCCCTCTGCCCCACTCAGGTGAGACCCCACCTGCAGAGCTGCTGGAGAGAGTCCAGAGGAGGCAGCAGCATGATCAGAGGGCTGGGACAACTGGGATTGTTCAGCCTGCAGGGGAGAAGCTTCAGGATGACTTAACTGCAGCCTTCCAGTGCCCGAAGGATCAACAAGAAAGATGGAGAAAGTCTATTTACAAGAGCGTTGGGGTTTCAGTTTAGTCTTAGTTTTTTTTCTGTTAAAGGAATTTTCTCCCATATGCATGTTGCTAGGGGACAAATAGCTGTACTTAAGAAAGACAAAAAGGGGGGTGGGGCGGGCCTGGCTACTCCTTTGTCTACACCTGGGTGTGGGGTCAGTTCGCTCTGAGCGTCTGGAGAGAGAAGCTGCAGAGAAAGGAGCTGCTGCTTCTTTCTTTTTGGCCGTTCTTTCTTCCTGCTGGAAGCAACGCCGGGACCCCAAAAGCCGCTTTCCCTGCCCTGCTGGAGACCGGGCTGTGGCTGCCCTGCCCCGCTGCTGCTTCGAGTTTTCGTTACGCTGTAGCCGTGCTCGCCCTGCCTGCCTGGGCCTCCGTGGGGTTCTCCCATCTGGATACATCTCGCCTGCCACCCGGGATTTGCGTTCGTCCCTGCCGCTCCAGCCTGCCGTTCCAGCCTGCCGTTCCAGCCTGCTGTTCCAGCCTGCCGTTCCCGAGGGTCCGGCCGGACACCGGGATCGGCTGCCCAGGGGTTTGTGAAGCCTTTGTTCCATCCCTTCCCGGGATCCCGGGGCACCGGTGCCGCGTGCTCCCCGAGCTCGCTCCGGAGCGCCCCCTGCAGCCGCGGGGGAACCATCGCACCTGCCCTGCTCACCGGGAGCCGCCAGCGCCCCTGCCGGCTGCGAGCGGAACTGCACCCGAGGGGAAAGGGCCCGGCAGCCGAGAAGGCTGGCACTGGGTTTGTGATTGTTTGCTGTTACTGCCATAGGTATTGCTGTTTGTTTGACTGGTTATACACATATAGATATATAACAGTAAAGAACTGTTATTCCTATTTCCCACATCTTCGCCTAAAGGCCCTTGATTTCAAAATATAATAACTTAGAGGGAAAAGGGGTTATATCTGCCACTTCAAGGGGGGGCTTCTGCCTTCCTTAGCAGACACCTGTCTTTCAAAACCAAGACAAAGAGCCTGGAGTGACAGGACAAGGGGGAATGGCTTCCAACTGACAGAGGGCAGGGCTAGATGGGATACTGGGAAGAAATTCCTCCCTGTGTGGGTGCTGAGTTCCTGGCACAGGCTGCCCAGAGCAGCTGTGGCTGCCCCATCCCTGGAAGTGTCCAAGGTCAGGCTGGATGGGGCTGTGAGCAACCTGGGACACTGGAAGGTGTCCCTGCCCATGGTGGGGGCTTGGAACTTAATGATCTTGAAGGTCCCTTCCAACCCAGGCTATTCTGTGATTTTATAACATACAATAATAAATGAATGGGGGACAAGAAATGGAAATCACTGTACCAGGGAGAGAACTGGAATCATGAAAAATAAGCAGCCTGGAGAATTACACAAGTAAGTCTCGTCAATCAAAGGCCCAGCTTTATTGTGCAGTTTTGAAAGGATCAGATGAAGGGTAAAGCAACAGATGTACTATCTGAATAATAGCAAAATATTTGACAAAAATCTCTCTCAAGACTGTTTACTCTCCAAAATCAACTCAAATTGGCTTGGACAGAAACACTACAATGTAACCTGAAACCAAATGACTAGTCATAATAAAAAATGGAAAAGCCTAAAGCAGAAAATAAAAATAAATAAATAAAAAGATGAGCATTCCCCAGGGTGGGAAACCCTCCAACTGCCACACTGAAAAGTGCTGTGTCAATTTACACTGATGTTCCCAGAAGTTAAAGCAATAAACAGAAATGGACTGCAAGTCTTGGTTAGTGGGATAGTGCAAAGATTGAAATTAGTTCTGACACTACTCAGAAACAGAAGCAGAACTGAGTATGTTTGAGATCCACAGAGGACATTTCCAGATGGTAACAAACCTTTCAGATAAACTGCAATGCCAGTTGGTACTGAACAGTAATAAGACAACCTAAAGTGATTAAAACCTGGGGTTTTTTTTAAAAAGCAAAATAAAGATTCAGTGGGTACTGGGAAGGGAAAAATTACAGTAAAAGACCAAACTGAGAGACATAGAAAAAGAAAAGCGTATTTCATTTTAGAGAAAAAATTACAATAAAAAAAGCAGGAGATGGTGAATCAGTTTGGAAGGTAAAACCAAAGAACACATAGCTCTGGAGCAGGCTGTGGAGAAGAGGACCTGTATGCTCCACATTAATAAAACTCCTGTAGAAGACGTCCTTCATTCCTGCAAAATGTACATCAAGAAGAGCAATTAAGGAAATCTGGAGTTCATTCCCTATAACCCCCCCACACACTGCACTATCTTTCCAAAGAGCTGTCTCCACTGTCAGCTTCCCTTCCACACACCTTGCTGTCTCATCGCCAGACCAAGGGTAATTAGTGCACCAGTCTCTGTCACCATGATACAGTCAGATAAACATACCATGCTGTGCACGATTTAATACTCACAGTTATTCAAAATACAAATGCCACAAAATCTCACCAATCTCCATTAAGAAGAAGAGATCAAGAAATCAATTTCTTAGCTTCTAGTTTTCACAGTCACAAAAAGTCTGTAAGAAAAGAAAGGTAAAAGCCCCCACAGACTGAGAGGCTACTTTCTTTTACAAAAGTGCTAAGGGGAAAAAAGCGAACAAACAAAAAACCCCAACCATACACTTCTGTACTTTTTTCAAAAGGCAGTAAAACTACTCAGCTTTGCTGATGTCAGTCAAGTGTAATCACCAAAACCAAAGGTTGATTTCAGTTGCAACCTACTTAAAATTTATGACAGTGTTTTAAAGAGCTTCCTCATTAGGTCACTGAGAAATAAATTTGCAGCTCCAAGTGCTACTCCAAGGTTCAACTTTGAACACAGAGACAACTTTCAATCAAATTAATGGAAAAACATTACTTATAGTGGGTGCAATGCTGGATTAAAGTTGCAATACTTACCAGTCATCCAGCAGAGCTTCAGAGAAAACCCAGGAAACCGCACAGGAAATTAGGCACCACAGTACTATTTTACTGTTCGGGCCAATAATACATTTAATATGCATTTCTAATGTTAGAGCACGAAAACGCTTAAATATTTTTTGTCTTCCATTAAAAACACTCTATGTGCAAAGGCTATTAAGTTATTTTGGCATGCTCGCCACATAAAGCAGCTGCTGTACAGCATGTTTTACTTTATAAAATACCTTTAATCAGCACACTGACTAGTACTGTCATTTATAATTAAGGAGGTAAATAGCAGGTGCAGCATTAATTAGCAAAACTGAAGTCTTTGTGAAGACATGCAGTCATACCAACTCAATGCTTTCTAGGAACAAAAATGATTGCTAACAGCTTTCTTGCACCACAAACTTGACTAGGTAAGACTGTACCAAGAAAGAGGGGCATTTACAAAACAGTTACACTTCTGAAGCCTTCATCACAATCCTGTATTACTGGACTCATTTCTTAAACTCTTCCTTCTAAAGTTAAAAATAGAAAAATATTCTGGAGCAGAAAAGCTACCCACTAAGCTCAGAGTCATTCTCAGAGTCTGTGTGTCTGCCTTACAAATGATGGAGGGACAGGGGCAGAGGTACAAGTCAAGAGGCAGGCAAAGTGGTTCCCTTACTTGAAAAGGTTTTTCCAGCCAACAAGTAAGAAATTGGCTGGCCCAGCATCTGGAGAAATGCCCACACCCATAATTTAAAAACAGAGCAACGTTGTTGCGATCCCTTCCATGAACGCAGGACCACCAGTCCTACAACTACTCTCATAACAATTCTGCAACTGCCACCTTAAAAGGCTGTGGGGATTTTTTGGAGAAGGTCCATAGTCTGCGAGTTAAATTAAATCTCTCCTTCCTTTTAAAACTGCAGAGGTTATTTTAGCTTGAAGGACTTCTGAAAGGTAACCTTACAACTATTTACAAATCTTCAGAGCATACACATTCAGCATGAAGCCCTACCAGCTCGGTAACACTTCCAAAGTGGTAGTCACCCTCAACACCAGTACTGCTTAGTGCTGGGCTGTGAGCTCCCCCCAGCCCAGAGTGGTGCATCCACCATCTCCATGTCCACCTGTTCTGCAGAGTTCCCAGGCACCACCTCAGCATGCAGCACCACTCATAAAAACAAGTGCAGTGGTGAGGCTGGAAAAATTGCAGTGTTCATGGTCTCATTTGTAAACTTATGGTCTGCTGATCTCCAAGCTAAACACTCTCAGACACTGCACTGGCTTTGGCCAAACTAAGACTGCAATCTGAATGGAGTCAAAAAGACCCATTTTTGTATTACTTCAAGGTAAAAAGATTAACCCTTCTGAAGGACACATTATCCATGCTATGCTTCAAAGGCAACTCAAATATGTGTTCTTCAGAAGTGAAGGCATAACAGTAAAGAGCCTTTTGCATTAATTTTTAGAGAATGTGTTTCTGCCTAAATTCACAAATTCCCACATCTGTCTTAAATAGAAAGCAGTATAAACACCGGGCAAAGCAACTCCACCCTGTGCTATGAACTTAGCAGACCAGCTGCAGATCTCTGTAAGACACCAACCTCACAAATACCACACAACACATTACACTGATTTCTGCTTCACTGATAGTAAATGACTGTTTCTCCAGTGGGTAGATAGCACCTTCCACAGGCACAGCAGTAAGCACTTCCAAGGCAAACTGCAGCAGATAAACTGCAGTGGATGGAAGGCATACTTACTTGTGTTTCTTTCAGTGCTAATTTTGACTTAAAATTGAATCTTCTGGGAAGGAACACAATCCCTAGCTGTGTGCAGTACCCACTGCCAACCAACTTACGAAGCAGAACCGCTACTGACTCACAAATGAGTTATTCATCCATCCTCCTTCTGACAAGCAGAAAAAGTACATGACCACGGCTGACAGAAGAGAAAACAAGATTAAAACAGAGGGATTCAGGAAGGGTAAGGAGAAGAATTTAGAAAACAACAAAGACTATTTGTTATACTCTGCAAGAGGACACAATGACAATAAACCACTTTTAACTAGACGTGTAATTCTGCAAATGGACAGATAACAAGCGCTGCACTGTTGTGGTATCCTGCAGTGGTAGGGAGGAGAAGAGAGATCCAGCAGGCAGGAATTGTGCAGCAAGACTCCTTTATTTAATTATTTTACAAGTCTTTTATGGACTTTTTTCTTCATAGTCTAACTGGTCAAAGGATCAGCCACCCCTTGGGGTGACTGGCTAAAATCCTAAAACATCCATTGTCAAAATATTTTTCTACTGTACTATAAACAAAGGTTTTGCAAGGTCACAGGTGTTCATAGCTTATAGAACTCTACTAATATCTTCCGTGAGAGAGAAAAATATCTCACGGGACTGGAAAGAAGCAAGAAAAATTCTTGCTAGCAGCATATTTGTATCCACACTGCACAAACAAATCAAAAAGGCCACTAATTATAAACACCATAATATTTTGTTTGAGATTGCAAAATGAGATGCTGAAATTTCAGTAATATTTTTAAGCTTTTTTAGATTAGGCACAATCAGTGAGGGTATGAAATAGCTGTTTTGAACTAGCAGAAGAGAACTCAAGGATAGGAAAAAACTTTGTCTGTAAGTGGGAACAAGCACCAAGTGGGAACAGATTTGAGAGTACACATGGGGGTTACAGAACCTGCCATCCCAGACAGGTGTGGCTTGCAGCTAAAATATTTCAGACAGCAGTATGCAGATTTTTATGCCATCACAATTTCAGTCCCCAGACAGGTCTGAGACAGTGATATTCATGTAAGTTCTCTGAGAAGACAGCAGCCATGCCCTACCATATGGTCTGGCACAATTCAGCACATGGGATCAGTTACAACTGTTTTCCTTTTCCCAAAATTAGCATTAAAATATAAGTGATAGCTTCAATTAGAAGTGAAGCATCTTGTCAAAAGTTTAAATTAGAAGCAATCCAGTGCTCTAAGACAATGTAAATGATACAAAAATTTACAGTTTGGTAGAGGGTATAAATACAGTTAAGACTGAGAAAATAAATGAATGCATAAATAAATCAATTCCTCCACTACTGTGGCACTGTGCAGTATTTACTCCCCAGGTGGATGGAGAGATGTTTATGGCATACTCATAGAATAGCGTTAAAATCACATTTCCCAGTCTGTGAGTTCATTTAAAAAAAAAAACTATCAGAGAGGCTAAACTACCTTATGCCATTCAAAAAGCTTCATTAGCTAAGGCTGCTGCAAACTGGCAAAGCAGCTTGAAAAAGCCTGCTTTATTATTTAACTTCCTTGGGCTTAACACAAGATACTGACTTTTCTTTATGGTTCACCTTCCTCTCAGAGATACCATGAGATTCATGGGTTCCAATTCTAAGGGTACTGTTTTCCAAACGGTGGCAGATCATTCCATATCAGATGATCACTATCAACTGATCATGTTTTGTATCTCTGTATGTATCACTCTATGTACATATCATTCACACTGCATTATTTGGTAGAACCTGATTAAATGACATAGCGCTGGAACTCTACAGACAGTTACGTCATATGAAGTACTCAGATACACTGGAATGTAGTTAAAAGATAGGTCTTACTTTCCCATCCAAACAGCATAGCTTTCAGGGAGTTGTGGAACAAAAAGCATACTTCTTCCAGTATCAACATCTACTGCTCCAAAGCAGCCTGCTTCAGTTACTCCAAAAGTCCAGTGAAAGTAAGATTCCTAGGTTAAAACAAAATATATTCTTAGAAGAAAGACCTCACCTCTACCAGCTCTAAAAATGCACTACAGTACATATTAATTTCTATTTCCACATATCTGGAAGAGATCTCTCTTGCTTTTGGAGGGGAAGAAGTGGTTTAGGTCTAAACCTTTTCAGACTGGTTAGTTTTAGGTTAGAATAATACAAATCTCTTTGTTGGCAACTGGAAAGGATCAGAGATTAATAAGCTACCATAAGCAGGTTAACTCAGCACAATAAACACACACTACACATTAAAATACATTCTTCCAATCTAGAATTAGGGAATGTATTATCAGGGAGAAACAATCACGTCACAAGAGACAAGGCAAAAGCAGAGTGCAGCTTCATTGGGTTGCAAAAGCAGAGTGCTGAAGTGAAAACCCAGCCTTCCCTAGAGAAAAGGAAGCTGCACTAGGAACAGCCCTTAGCCAAGAGTTATTTTAAGAACAAGCAAGCAAGCAAACAACAAAATACCTAACAACACAGGATTTAAGTCTGGTAAGGACAGACGTATGCTCTAGTGCCCTGAAAGGTGCATCTCCTCTAAAACCAGACTAATAACTACATTAAGATATGCGCTATCTAAAGTAGAATTTACTGAGTTTGTTTCTTCATAACATACAACAGCTCAATTAAATTCACAAAACAAAGTGCTGCAGAAACCATGCAGGATATGGGATATGCATCATTTGAGTTCTTTTACACCAACATCCCCAGAACTTGTTAAGTTCTATTTGTGACAGAAGAACACATGGGCACATAAGAGTCTAATTTAAGAAGACACATTGTAAATTCCAAGAGATAGGCTGCTGTTTTATAAAACCATAAGTATACTTTTCTATTAATTAATTCAGCTTAGGTTGTTGTTTGAGTCACAGACAAGATTGAAAGAATGAAGAAATATTCCACTGCTGTCTTCAAGGTTAGATTCAAACACTCATGAGCAGTTAAGGCCTTAAACAGGTTTAGGCCCTTTAAACCAGATAATGAGCCTGCACTAAAGCACTGAAAGTGAGAGCAACTCAAAGCTGAAGAAGCAATGTTATAAAGAAGGCAAATTATTTAAGTGAAGCAAGACAATGCACATCTGAGAGATAAAGGGAAAAGAATTTTAAATAATTTAAAAATTCACGCAGTTGAAGAGAGTTTCTCAATTTGAAGTTTTGATTCAGCTCTTACCTGGCGAAACACAATACCAGTATCAGTACAGTATCTCTGGGTTTCTTCTCCACCCTGCAGCAGAACAATTGAATTCTTCTGGACATCCTTATTCTGTCTCAGGCGTTCACACAGTCGTCTTCTGTTCAAGGCAAAGAGCGCTACAGGCACTTTCAAAGTCTCATTCCCCAGCCAAAAGGAGGGTCTAGAAGAGATTTTTTTTAATTGACAATTAATGGCAAAGACAGTGGTTAGCACAATTTAGATGCACAGTGTTCATTACTTTAGTTTAGTTCAACACTACTAACAAGAGGCTTATCACTTACGGAGAAGAGAGGTCGTACACACGCATCGCTCGCAAGCAACCATCAAGCACTGCTCACACAAGTACCAAAGGAAAAAGATGGCAACAGCAGACAAGGCTGGCTGCAGCTACAACCCACGGCACGTGACTCACTACATCCCTACAGGCAACACAACACAAAGTGACTACAGCCTGTGTCAGCTGAGGAGAGGCAAAGCAGGAGGGAAGAAAATTAGTTCTGAGTTACTGAAAACAGAGGTGGAAGTTTACATTAAGTCTAGCAAACTACAGCAAGTCCTTCTGGAAAACTTTCAGTAGCTGAAACAGGGAGTGGAGAGAAAAGATCATGGATAGCAGACACAGGACAACAGCATTTCCCATACTCACACAGGACCTGCCAATCTCTTTTTTATGTATGTGTGTTTATTCTTGCATGCACATAAGCAGCTTCAGCAGGTGACTGAACACAAACACATGGCCACAGGAGCATGTACTGGGTACCACCACTTGTCCCTAAGGCGGCTCAAATGTGCTGAGACAGCCCAGAAAGTTTCTGAAAGATTGTACTCAACGGAGCTGCAACTGTGAGAATACAGTTTAAAAGCAGAGAGCTTGCTGTTATTAAGTAATTCCAGATGTTGAAAGTACTTCAACAATATGTGGCTGATTCATTCACATTGTTTCAGATCCATAAGTGCACTTTTTGGAGCTTTACCAGTAGAAACACCATAGCTTTTGTACAATATGAAGCAAAGGGAGGAGTTTAACCAGATGATACGAGAAGAATCTAAAAGCAGTTTGTTTTGGGGGTGGGTTTTTATGCTTAATATAGCAAAGCTGTGCTTTGGAGCTTCAGTATTAGAGATGATCAATAAAATTTATCCATAAAATCCTGTGATTTAAGTCCAATTTGTCCCTCAACCTCAGCTTCTCCAAGACTGACTGGATGGTCACTTTCTATCAGCTATGCTTTACAGGAGATGCCAGAAGGGTGCAGTTAACTTGGTACTATGTTAAGATGACAAGAAATGAACCAACCACCAAAGGACTTAACCTCAGAGGAGCAAAGCTCCACATCTTAATTATTATATAGCTTTCATAGGCAATCTGAAAGGTAACCTTTGATTTACAGCTGCATAACCTCCTAAAAGACTTTATCAACCTCAGAAATGTAAACGCTATAATTTCTTACTGCAGACACAGCATAAAAGAGCTAATAAAATATTTTATTTTATTTGCTTATAACTACTTGATATAACAGTGTAAGTAATTTTAGAAGAGAAAAGACTGCTCTTGCTAATCCAATTTTCAAATTATCTGCTTAGAAGTTCAGCTGATGGTGCACAAAACCCAAATGTGTTTATTTTTATTCCTCCCCACACACACACCTGACAACCCAGCACCAAGGCAGGTGATCATCAGAAGGGCTGCAGTCTACCTACTGCAGCACATCTGCACAGCCCAGAAGAACAGCACAAGCTTTTGTTTTGGGGTACCCATGCCCGGAGGAAGAAGGAAGCAAGTTCATAAAATCCTAGCAAAAGCTACCAGAAGTTTTGAGCCAGATAGTGAACCTTAAACTAAAAACAGGCAAGGCTTTCCAGGTACAAAGCTGTGGCTCAGTAATTCAGCAATGCACAAGAGGCTGAAAACGCTGTTCTCCAAGCATGATAATCTCTTGAAGTACATGCAAGGGCCTGGAAATCATATGCTCACCTTAAGGGACATTTATAAAAGGGAGGAGAGAACATCATCAGATACCCTTATACCATATGTTGCTCTTAGATTTTTGTATCTGCTGATTAAAAAAAAAAACCAAACAGGCAGAGGTTGTAGCACAGCCTGTCTCATGTTTTGCTTCAAAGGAAGGAAAAAAGTCACCTTCATTGCAAGTTTACTTGCTTCACAAGTTTGGGGATCTTCTGTGATTTAAAAAAAAAAGAAAAGAAGAGAGAACTCTGACCTCTCTCCTCCAGGCCTATTCCTACCCTCTGGAGCTCATAGGAAGCAGCTACAAGGGCACATTTTTATCTCCCTTAAGTCTACTATTAATGCTTTTATTACACTTAAAACCTTTGACAATCCACATGAGAATCAAGGAGAAATAATTATGTCAGGCAGCAATTCCTACCAGTAGTTTTACTAAGCCACTTTAAGTGTGCTTTTTACTGGGATCTTAATGCTAAAGCTAAAGTGCATTCTAGTGCAAAATGAAAGTTCTTCTGCACGTTTTCTCTAAGTGAAAGCATATTCTTCCTTGGACGTAACAGATCCCACCTTCCTTGTCTGAATATGATGCCACAGTATTAATCCACAGCAAAACATGGCCTCTGCAGTTGTTTTAGCCTGGCACAGTTTCTTTAGGGGCATGGCCTTGGTCTCTGTTTTAAGGCTGCTGCAGAAATCACAACAACAGAGCATGCTGGACCCTGCAGAAAGGGCTGCAGGGCCCGAGGGCTGGGCTGAGTGTTGCTGCAACTCCTGCTCTTTTCTCAGGTTCTCTGCTGAGCACCCATGTTAACTCATACCTCAGACAGCAGGAGCTTGCCAGGCAATACACCTACCTTCCCAACTAGAATTCTGCAGAGAAAACCAGCTAAGTTTTAGAGAGAATATTCAACTTAGAGGAGCTTGCTTCCTCCACAGCTCTTGTTCTCTTTTTTCCTCCTGCAACCACCCAGGTGGCACCTCCATGGATGGACTGACAACATGGCAGAACACCCACAGATGCTGCTTTGCCTGCAGAGGTCCGGTCACTTGGCACACATGAACCATGCATGAGCTTTCCACAGCTAACACAGAGAGCTCTTTTCAGAGGCAATACTGAATTTAAGCCTTACAAAAAGGCGTATGGCTGTACACCTGGCTTTCCATGGCAAATAAAAATTGGGAAAGAGAACTCTCATAATACTCAAGATCACAAGAAAAAAATGTCACACACAGGACTGGCTGTTCAACAACTTGTCATAAATTGAATGGGTACACGTATGTAACTGCCTCACAAATGTATAAACCCTACAAATACACATGCAATTACAGTGTAAGCAGTGTAAAACTATGTTATTTGCCTTGGAACAAAACTGCCACAAAATTCTCTCTAGAGAAGAAACTACAAGCTTTTCATTTTGGTCCATGATCTCTAATCACTCAGTTTTATCCCACAAGACACACAAGTCACAGAATCATAGAATGGGTTGGAACAGACCTTAAAGATCATCTCATCCCAAGCCCCTGTCATGGGCAAGGACACCTCCCACTAGACCAGGCTGCCCAAGGCCTTGCACAGCCTGGCTTTGAACACTGCCAGAGCTGGGGCATCCACAGCCTCCCTGGGCAACCTGTTTCAGTATCTTACCACTCTTACAGTTAAAAATATCTTCCTAATATCTGGCCTAAATTTCCCCTCTTTCAGTTTCTACCCATTACTCCTTGCCCTATCACTGCAGTTCCTGATGAACAGTCCCTCTCCAGCTTCCCTGCAGTCCCTTCAGATACTGAAAGGTGCTTTGAGTATACACACAACCTTCCCTTCTCCAGGCTAAACAGCCCAAATTTTCTCAGCTTGTCTTCTCAGGAGAGGCACTTCAGTCCTCTGATCAACTTTGTGGCCTCCTCTTGACTTGCTTCAGCAGAATTATCAGGATTGAATTAATACAACACATTGGCCAGTCTTTTAAGGTTGGTTTCTTCTGTTAGCACAAGAACTCTCCATCTCCAGCCACAAACTCAACCCAAAACTTTCATGTAAAGTTACACACTTGATAAAGAAGTGTATTTGGTACAAGCATTGCTTTGTAGTGCATGCCTCTTTGAAGTTATGCAAGCTTCTGCAAATAAACCTTAGCCAGTGTCAAAGTGGATACTTGCAAGAACAAAACAGGACAAGAGAAGCTCAGCTTCATTTTTTTCTCCAGTCTGGTACCAGCATTCAACCACTGCTCAGTCTGGTAAAGGCCTCCCACAGTAGCTGATAGTTTCCTGCTGGCTGTCACATACAATTTTTATGATCACTTAGGCCCAAGCTCACAGACGAGCTCTTTTATTTTATTATACTGCAAGTGAAATATAGCTAGGAACATTAAACTACATCTGTTTGTTTAAAGGATATTTTTCTTTTGCCGGGAGCTGCTGATTTTCAATATTTACTTCAGAAGTTTTGTATTTTCAGAGAGCTTACATTTTGGCGCCATATGATCCATCTAACATTTTGGATGTGTTGTAAAGCAACCACCAGAACACACTGGTAATCAAAAATCCTATTTTATTTCTGGGTTTCCTACCATTTTTCAGTTAACCTTTTGTACTTCTGGATTTTTTGAGCAGAAAATTCATGGGTCTGCCATTTCTGTTCTACTGAGATCCCACAGAGAGGATCCAGATTTCAATGAACATGAGAAACCACTGAAACTACGTTTCAGTAAATTATCACTTGTTTACTGACTGGGCCTTATTTATTTGTTTGTTTTGAGCAACACATTCATCAACATCAGCGTGAAGCCTAAACAATTTCCAATGCTGTTTCCACATCCCATATGTGAAGTGCAAGAGGCCCATGCTGTAACAGCAGCACAAGGAAATAGGCGATACAACCAAACAGTAAAAGCAACTACGGCTGTTCAAGATATAAAGCGGGTATTTTCTTCACGGCCAGCTCAGTGCCCCTTGTAAAGCTGACAGCTTGAAGTCCCGGCGCCGCTCCGTGTCCCTCCTACCTCGCCGGCCCAGGGGCCCCGGGCAGGTGCTGCCGGGGCAGGGAGCGTCCGCACAGCGCTGCGGACACCAGGCCCGGACGGGACCCGCAGAGACCCGGGTCACAGCCCAGCCCCAGCCTGACTCGTGCTTGGTAACTGTGGAAACTGCCCCCTTCGTTTTGATACACTTGTAATGGCACCTTCTTATAGCACGGGAAGAAATGGCTGACTTTTGCTATAAAATGTGGGAGAACCCTTGTGCTATGTAATCCAAGCTACCTTTAAGCATCACTTCCAAACCTAAGACAACTTAAAGGATAACCCACGGCTGGGGACGAGGCACTGCGAGCCGACCCGCCCGTGGCACCCCTCACAGCTCTCTCACCGCCCCGCGCAAAACCCGAAATCTTTTCGGGGAACCCCGGCTCCAGCGCAGACAGCCCGGCGCCAGCCTTATGCCCTGCCTGCCCGACCCCCGGCCCAGCGGGTCCCCCGCGGGTCCCCGCCGGCCGCGCCGTGCCCCTCGCAGGGAGCGGGTTGCCGGAGGTGCCGGGTCCGGCGCGCACTCACCCCGCCGCCGCAGCCATGTTCCACCGCCGGCCCTGCGCGGTCACGTGGCGGCGGCGCCTCGGCGCGGGGCGGGAGCGGCCCCGCCGCGCTGCCCTCACGGCCGCCCCGCCCCGCC
>NW_024581093.1:19015892-19059089 GCF_017639235.1 Corvus kubaryi | reverse complement strand
ACGGCCGCCCCGCCCCGCCCCGCCGCACGCCGAGCTACCGCCGGGACACCCTGCCCCGGGGGGTGCGGGCCTGTGGGACCCTCTGTGGCTGCCTCGGCCTCTCCGTGTGTGCTGGCTTCTACGAAACAACTCCAGCCCTCGAAGCCAATATAACATAATGTAAATACAACCTTTCACAGCGATTGCTGCCCTACCACTGACCTCTCCTAAATAAACGGTTGCTCAAAAATCCCCTTAATGTGCAGTTCTGCTGTAATCCCTGGAAGAGATGTTTACAACCTGCATTTTGGAGTGGAGAAGGTGTTTTAAGAGTAGCCTTGGGGCATGGTGTGCTGGAGCCATCGCCAGCCCTTGGGCTCGCCCCACTCTGCTGGTTTTTTCCTATTCACACGGATTTCATCAGAACTCGAAATTACTTGTTCTTGCCTCAAAATTACTTGTTCTTGCTTCAAAATTACAAGATACCTGAAGAAACTATCATAGTCCAGGGTTCACATGTCAAGTAACTGAATGCAGTTGCAAAAGCAAATAACCAGGAGCATGAAACACCAGGTAAGGAATGAGAGATTGGAGCTCTGCTCGGTGACGTGAGTACAGGGTCCGCTGCTGTGTGCAGCAATAAAACAGCGCTAAGTGCAGCTCTCTTAGGTAACCTCCAGCAGGTAACCCTCCCTCCCTGGAAAGGAAGTGTGAGTCCTTGCTCTGGGGCTGCTCAGTAATGCCACTGCTCTGTTGGTCTGGCACTGATCTCAAAATAAAGTACTGTGGTATCTGAAATATTTGGCTATTGCACATGGAGGGTCTGTTTCCACCACAAACACTCAGGAAAGAGAGGAATGCAGGGCAGTGAGAAGGCAGAGTATGATCATAAAATACATGGATCTTAAAGTTCATGTGGTGTGTTATGGAAAATCAGTGCACTTTTACTAAGACACATGCACAATTATACCCCTTTTTCTGATTTGGTCATATTGTCCTCTAGAAGTTGTGAGCAAACTGCAGCTACTCGTGCACAGCTGGCTCTGGAGTGGTGTGTGAGAGCTGCAGGGCAGTCACAGGCAAAGATTGATTTCAGGAAGTCTGAATAAGAGCATGTAAATTGATAAAACTAGAAAAGCAGTCATTCTCTAGCTCTTTATGTTTTTAGGCCCTAGAGTCAGAGACCTTTAGTACAAAATACATAATGAAAAGTTTCTTTCATGAACTGCACATTTGACAAGTAACAATCTTGGGGTCCAGATTGATGGATAAAGCCCCATTTTAGAAATAATTGGTAAGTTGTTGAATTTCAAGAAACTTCCTTCAGTTTTTTGTAGACTGAAAAAAAATATTACTATGAACTGTAGTGAAATACTTTACTGCTTTCAGTCCCCTAGAGAGGCTCCCTTCTGCTTAGGCTCCAGCAGAACCACTGGGAGGAGGCAGGAAAGCTCACTTTGCTTTTCCTTCTCCTCTCAGGACTAGATAGAAAAGACTAAAGCCTTCAAGGCACTCATCTAAATACTGTCATTAGTGGCTTTGGGCATTCATCCTTTCCTGCTCCCCTTTGCCTACCCCTGCATTTGCCCTCTGTAGAGGTCTCCTGCATTGAAGTAGCAGCTCTCTAAAATGAGTTTTCTGGGTCTCTATCCTGTTTAATTTCCTTGTTGGTCATTTTACCTGCCTTCCAAAAACAATCACCACATTTAGAAGTTACCTGCAGTGTATTAAATCTCAGCAGGAAATAAGACTGCATTCATTAGGGGGGAAAAAAATGTTATTACCTGAAATATCCTGTTCTTCTGTCTCAGGATTTGAAAGAATGAAACTCCTACACTGTGCACAACTTAAACTCATTTGCAAGGTGGCTTTACTTGAAATGCCAGCCACAGGAATGACACTGGCTGCCAGACTGGGAGCAAGCCCAGCTTTATTGCACACACAGTCAATTCTGATTCTCTCCATGCTGCAATGGACTCTGCAACGGAGAGGGATAAACCTTAATATCTGAGAGGCTTCATTTAGAACATTTCCCTTTACACCAAGGTTTGACTGACCATTACTGTCACTGATCTCCCAGCAGGACTCTCTCCATGATCAAGAACATCCTCTCTCCTGCTGAAGACCTCATTTTGCAATTCAGGCAGCTTCAAAATTCCCACTGTAGCAGTTTGGATGTACAAAAGATGCAAGACTGCAACATGTGATGGGATTCTGCACTAGCCCTCTGTATTTTAACTCTTCATACTGCTGTCCAGGATCTTAGAGTTCAGCATCATCAGTGCTGATTGCTTCTATTATCTCAGCTGAAAAGAAATAATGTTAGGTTAATAAACTTCCTTTTATTACATGAAAATTACACAACTGTTGTGAATACAGGTCAAGGCATTTGCTCCTGGTTTTAGAGTACAATAGATAAAATCCAAAGTTAGCAAGGGCAGATGCAGCCCAAATATGAACTAGGAGAAAAGGAAGGATGCTGCAGCTGTAGTCACAGCAATTGCTTGGGGAGCATCACTTCTCTTTCTGCCCTCTAGCCTAGAGTGATGTGAAACACTGGAGCTAAATACTCTCTGACTGCTGCAGTGTCTGAACTTCTCTCCTGCTTTGGAAAAACACAGTTGTTGAGAGACCAAATCATCCGGGACTGCCAGGAAGGACCACAGAGCTGCGCTGAGAACATGGCACCACAGTAAGAAGTCTTGAGCTGCCAATACCATGACATGAAGTGGGGAACCGGGTCTAATGCTCAGTGACAAAGGTCACTCTCCCTAGTAAATCCTTACCTGACATATGTTTTCAATACAAGTTTCAACAGATTTTCTAAATATCTAGAAAGTTTCTGTATCATGCGTGCAACCACAAAAAGAGAAATAATGGGAAATGCTGGTTTATCAAAACAAAAATTTTTATAAGTTCGGCTTGATTTGGTTTTCTGCTGATTATTCCTCCAAAATTTTAGACGATAGAACATTGCTGGGTGAGGTACTCTGTAACCTTCTTCACTTGAATGGGGGAGTACTGGCTAGTGTGGTAGTGCAAGTGGCTACAGCCACTCTGACCCCGGAGGAAAATTCCAGACTGCATGCTTTGGTGGTCAGGTACCAATGTTTGAAGCCTGTCTCCGTGGTTAGGGTGAGATCCCATCACCGCTTGGTGCAGTTATTTACATGTTCTATGTTGATTGGTTCTTGTTTTCCCCTCCCTGTTTTATGTATGAAGTTGTAAATATTCATTTCCCTTAGTTAAATATATATTTTGTTTGTACTAGTTTGAAAACAAACCAGTGGAAGGCACCAAGTCAGAATAACAATTTAATGGGGAAATTAAAGAAAAGGAAAAAACTAAAAGAAAAAACTGGTTCAAACTGACAGAGTCAAGATACAACCTGAGTCCCTGTTAGGCAGGGTGGTGGTAGCAGTCTGGTAGAATGGTGGCTGCAGTCCTCTGAAGCGGTGATCCTGTAGTAAAGGGACTGCTCTTCCTCAGAAGGTCCAGTGGTGGCTGTGTAGCTCCTGTCCTCTGGAAATCCAGTGGAAAGGGTTCTCTCTGGTGTTCAGAGTCCCAGATTATATCCACGATGGGATGCTTGGTTCCTCCCTCTGGGTGGAGCATCTCACAATGGGGTGATGAGTCATGAGGCCAAGTGTTGATTAGGTTCATTAACAGAAGATAGTCCGGAGGGAGTTATCTCTGAGTCATGCGGCAGGATAATGATGTGCCATTAACAGAAAGATAGTCTGGGGGGAGGAGGCAAGAAAACACTGCCCCACATGGTTTCAACAGCTGATGGGGATGGTAATGGAATACACTGCAACCCAGGACATAGTTCTAGAAAGTTCTGTACTTGTCAACATCCCATTGGTTACTTCCTCTAATCCCTCCTATGTGTTATCCCCATTGGCTCCCTCACTGTCAACCCCGCCTCTTTTGCCCCATCCCATTGGCTGTGACCATTATCACCGCCTTTCTATCCCTCAGTATAAAATGCCTGGACCCTCTATCATTTGTGGGTCTTCGTCCCTAGTCCTTTCACAGGAATAGGCCTTCACATGGAATCTGTATGATGAGTCCCCTCTCTCCTTCTTTGCCTCTGCCTGCACCCCTGACAACTAGCCCAGGAGTAGCTCCCTCGGGTGCGGAGCTCACTCTCTACCCTTTTGTGTGTGGAGCCACCTGAATCAGAGGATGCAGCCAGACCTCCGGGCTTCTTTTGTTTTCCTGGCTAGCATGCCCTTGGGCTAGGCAAAGAAAAACAGATAGATTTTGTACATATTTGAGTCAAAGTCTTTCATACGTTGTAGGATCAGCTGTAAGTCCAAAGTAATTATACAGACTGCTATGTTAAAACGTGTTAATACTGTGGGGTTTTTTAATAGAATCATTCTACAGGGACCCCCACTGCCTTTGTTTGACATAATGGCCATAAGTCTTTAATGTGGAATTAAGATTACAAGGTCCCTTCAAAGTGACAGATTGAACAAAAGCATCTGCCTTTGGCATTTTCATCATGAAATGATTTTGAGTAAATTTTCCCTCAAGCACTAACTGTACACTGCTGTATTGATCTTTTGGATCTTGAAATAAAAGTGTGATTTTCCCAAAGCCTGCTTGAACTAAATTATTATAAAAGACAAGAAAGGTAAAGCATTACCTTGCCTCATTACTCTCACCATTGACTTTCAGTTAAGAGTAAGAAAATCTAGTATATTCAAAATGTGCTCATCAAGGATCACACAGTCTAAGGTAGCTTCTCCAGCTATTGTTTGATCTTCACAAAAATGTATAATTTTTGAGGTTGTTTCTTTTTTTTAGGTTCATTAGTATAGACTGTAATTGTTTCATTTAAACCAATCTGCCCACCAGTATTTTTAAGTTGCTGCCACAGAAACTACTATCTCATCAAAACGTATTAAAACAGCGCTATCAAAAGTGTTTCAAAGGCTTCCTTTTATAGAGGTTTGGGTTGTCACTCTTTTTAAGAATTAGTGGCTGTCATGGGTTAGCAAGCATAGTCCCGGAAGTGATGTTCTTGCTAAGGGGTGCTGACAGCTTCCTCTGTGACCTGACCTGACAGAACCTATCAGCTGGCCAGGTTGAATATGGACAATTCTTTAAGCCACTTAAAGTTGTGACCACCTCTGTGATCCACACTTAAGAATAGACAAACCCTGGGGGCAGAGGCCGGTCTTGTTTCCGGTGCTGGGATGCTTTGGGCCCCGTGTGGGGGCTGGCGGGCCCGGCCCAGGCCCTGCTCGGGCCAGGCCGGGCCGGGCCATGGCCACCCTGGAGCTGATGGGCCCCGTTCCACCTGCGGAACCCCCCCCTTCCCCCCCATCCCTGCTGTGGGCAGCCGGAGCGGCCCGGCTCCCCCTCTCCAGTGCGGCCAAGATTCAGCTGAAGCTGCCCTGCTGTCTGGCAAAAGAACGTGTGACCAACAGCGATAATCGACATTCCAGCTGCAAGGCCTGGGTGAGAGTAACCCTTTTAGTGCTGTGAAGAGCTGAAAACCTGAGGAAAGAGAAAGAGGAGATGCTTTAAGCTGAAATTCTGTTGTAAAGGTATGATGCATCAGAGTACCCGTTGTAATTTCATGAAGGCATGGGGGGTGGAGCATTCAACTTGTACTTGTTAGCAAAAGCACCTGCGCTGAGATAGGCAGATGCTGAAGCTGCTGTAATTTAATGAGAAGTTTGAATGGGAGAGATGGAAGCGATGAGGACTTTTGCTCCAAATGAAAAAGGAGAAAACCTCAGTTCCTAGAGATGCTCCCAGAGATAGTCCTAGAGATGAAGATGAGGAGGACCCTTTGCTCCCAGGGAAGGAGAAGGGCCTCTGTTCTTAAAGATGAAATGCTCCCAGAGATGGGTGAAGAGAACTTTTGTTTCTGAACAGCTCAATCTTAAATTTATACCCCAGTAATTCAAGAGTGGACCCTCGAAAGCAGTTGTGGGAAAAGTTGCAAGTTGTGGGAAGGGACTCACATGCGAGCAGAGAACCAACCCAGGCGGCTGTCTCGTTGTGATGATGTTTTCATAGCATGGACAAGAGAGACTTCTCTTCCTAAATGGACTGAACAAGGTTATTATGGAAGTGGTAACAGACTGAACATCTTAAGGGTTGTCTTTTTACATTGTCAGTGGGAGAAGGGAGGAAGGAGGGGGGAGGAAAAGTGTTCTGAAGGTGTGGTATGATTTTTTTTTTTCTTCTTTTAGGTCTGTTATTAAACTTCTTTATATTCTTTCAAGTTTGGTGCCTGCTTTGTGTTTCTCCTAATTCTTATCTCACAGAAGGTAAACAGTAATGAGTATTTTGGACCAAACCACTACACTAAATTGGTGTTTCTGCCCGGTTACAAACCAAACCCGCTACAGTGGCTAATGTGATTTCTCTGTAATGCTTCTCTAATATCTCTGGCAGCTTGAAAGAATCAGTTTTTGTATATTGCAGCATATTGGTTTGCTTCAGTACAAGTAAACTTCTCAATGATTTTTCAGTCTGTTTGCTCATATTATTATGTTTTTTGCTAACCCACAGGCCAGGAAGGCACAGTTCATGTCTGTCTATGTGTCCTTTGCCTAGTGTCCAGCACCATGGCTCCTTTTTGGTTTTCTAAGAGTCGGGTGTACTTGTACTGCATTAAAAATGTGACATGAGTGGAGTTCAGTCATGGCTAATTGCCAGGTATAAGAGATAAGCCACTATCCTGTATGTCCTCTTTTATAACTGATACTAGTTAGTATGATAGATGAACATTTTTGTTTATTCTAAGTAAGTTTTAATGAGCATACTGTAGTGAAATTTTGCAACAGTGGATTTAGGACATGAATGTAGTCAGTATCACTGAAACCATTTCCCCGACAGCATCACCAAAGTTACAGCAGACACGACATCTGGGAACAAAATTCCTTCACATTCCTCGTGATCTATTTCTTCAGCATTTCTCACTTTCAAAAGCACAGCCTGTTTTTACAACAAGGAGTGGCTCCCTCGTAGTATTTTGAAGGGCACAACCAAAGGTGCTTTGCACCACCTTCTACGGTAGAAGCGTGGGAAGAGGCTGCTGAAGCTTCTGGACTGTGTTACAGAAAATTTGTCTAGCCTGCACATACGAACATACACCATTTGTAAAATGGGAAAGCACCACTTCTCTTGCAAGTTCCTGTGGATATAAATATGCTGCTAGCAAGAATTTTTCTTGCTTCTTTCCAATCCCGTGAGATATTTTTCTCTCTCACAGAAGATATTAGTAGAGTTCTATAAGCTATGAACACCTGTGACCTTGCAAAGATTTGTTTATAGTACAGTAGAAAAATACTTTGACAATGGATGTTTTAGGATTTTAGCCAGTCACCCCAAGGGGTGGCTGATCCTTTGACCAATTAGACTATGAAGAAAAAAGTCTATAAAAGACTTGTAAAATAATTAAATAAAGGAGTCCTGCTGCACAATTCCTGCCTGCTGGATCTCTCTTCTCCTCCCTACCACTGCAGGAAACTGCAACAAGTTCCCTGTGGTACCATGAACTTACCTGAACCCTTGCAATACACTGTACAGTTTTAATACAGAACATGTTTACAAAGCTCATTTTTTCTTTCATTAGTGTCTGCATACTATACTCTCTACTCAGTGCATAACAAATCCCCAAACAAGCTTATAATATGCATATGTAAGTATTTTCTCAAAAGATTAATACCTTCAGGTTTTTGCAGATTATGATCCATATCTTCACACCGATTTAAAGTCAGATTTCCCACATTTTTGGTAAGAAAATCCTCTTTAATTATTGTTTATCTGGAATGTATTTTCCACTCTGAAATCTTATAATAAAATTGTAAGCCACTGGTTTATCAAGATCTGTATGTTGTTGATGATGAAGAAATTTCTTTCTCTTACACAGACATTTTAGAATTGTCTGAAATGAGTTCTTTCAGGCTTTTCATGGGCAGCATTTCTTTTTCTGCTTGAAAGTCCTACCCTCCTTGCTAGGAAAGAAAGGCATGCTTCTGATGCTGCCCTCTAATGCTAGGAACCACTGCTCCTGCAGCTTTTCCTTTCTTGTGCTGCTCTGCAGAGTGGCAACAGTCAGTCTAGGAATGACAGCACAGTTGCCATGTCTGCCACTGAATGAACTTGGCCCTTCCCAGCCAAAAGTCATCAGTACTCCTGCCCCAAAGTACCTCCCAGCGCTGGCCCTCAGTGCCAACTGCAGATGATGAGATAAATTACTTCCTTTTCCTGCAAACCACTCGTCTAATCTCCTCTGCATCTGACTGGAAATCTAACCCAGCTGGCTCTTGCCTTCAATTTAAACCTAAAAAACCCCAAGTTATAAGTAACTGGCCATCAGATTATCTAATCACAGTCTATGTCCTGGGACTGCAGCACTTTTTCAGTTTGGTCAGACCACTTAACACTACCCAGTGTCCAGAGCCCCCCCTCATGAGCCAGCTTTAACCTGGGAGCTTAGGAAGGACCAGGGGGACTGTGCAATAACATACTAGAGGACAGAGAAGATAAAAAAACTAGTGCTTGTGAATTCATTATCTTTTGAACTGTAAAAAATGGCTGTTTTACACAACCACTCTCTCCCCTAAAGATGTTACACAGCCTCTCTCCAGGCTGTGGAAACTGTGCCAAAAGCACAAAGTTCACTAAGGATGTTATCCTCCTCCTTGTGTTTTAATGAATCAACTGTCTAACATTTATTTTAAAAACTGATCATATTTACAGGCATTTTTCAAAGACTACCAGTTTGATGAAAGTGTGACTCAGTTTATTGCAGAGACAGCCCTTGTTTGCAGAGTGTTTAGGGGCACAGGCTGGCAGCCTCCCTGTACAAGTCACACTGGGCACAGTATCTACAAAGTGACTTGGATGCGTGCATGAAAATTAGGCTCAATGGGAGTCAACTTGGGCAACAAAAATAGTATCTACAGTCACTATCTTCTGCTGCCTAACCTCTAAATTCAAATCTCATTGTCTGTTTTTAATTTTGCACTCATGCATATAGAGGTGATTTCTAAGAAATTATTACTTGGCATCTCAAAAACCTTTTTGCTAAACTACCCTTTGGTTCTGTACAAGTTTAAGCTATTGTGAGGACAGCTTCTCTTGGTTCCCATCAGCACTGGCAGCGTTAATGCCACTTGTGCAAAGGAGATTCAGAAGAGAAGCTCAAAGAATGTATGTGGTTTAACTGTGTGTGTGTGTGTGTGTGGCATTTCCAAGCATCCTGTGTTTCAGGTGGCATCTGTCTGCATCCTTGAAAATAAAAAGGCTCATACAGTTTCACTAATGTGGTGGTACAGCTGTGCCATTTTTTCTGCCTCAAGCCTTGACAGGCATCTTTGTATTCAGGGGCCCTGTTTGAACTGTTCCCTGGTGTCCTTGCTTTGTAGGCTGGTAGGAGAGGTTTTTGGGTTTTTTGGCTTTGTTTTGTTTTCATTTTCAGAAAAAATGGTAACTTTTTTTGCGTCTGTTACTGTTGACAGTAACTTCTCTAGTCCAGGCTCATGTCAGATGATGGCCAGAGACAAAGGATTCCACTTCAGAAAGTTGTGTGGGTTCTCACTGAGTCCCAGAGCTGGGGAGATGCCAAGCAGCAATAAAGTGCAGGCTTCACCCTGGGATGCTGTTGTGGCAGGCAGCCTGCTCCCCTCCAGCCCCAGCTTCTTCTCAGTGCTAACTGTTAGGGGTTTATGCTGAATATCAGGAGATCTAAAGCAGGTACAAACCAGAACAGTTCCAATATTAAAAGTGACCCAGCAGTGCTCGTTTAGGACATGGCCTTGTGCGTTTACTTCCTGCTGAATGCATGTTTTAACTGTGCAGCACCCCTTTGGTGATACCACTCTTACTCTTGTATGAGAAAGGGCAGAAAAGGAATAATGCTGCTTTCCCAAGACCATAAAGAGATAATTTTCACTTGTTTCCAAAGATACAAAAAACAGAGAAGGAAAAACCTCTTCAGGCCCAGGCTTCTTTTTGAAAGGGCATTTTTCTTGGGGCATTTGGGTACTGTCCACCAGCTCATCACGAGCTGGGGACTGTGCCCATCTCCCTCGCTGTGTGAAGTTTTACCAGTTTCACTTTTCTGCAGTAAGAATGGGAAAACAAATCACTGAGACACACAGCAAAGTAGGCCCAGTGACATGCTGACTAATGGTGCTTTGACATCATCCAATAGATTTTATAGAGATTAAGGTCCCATCAGAAATTTGTCAGCAGTAGTTTAGAAAATACTTGCTGAAGATTTGCAGTTAACAGCTTTGTGGGTGTTTGCTGTTTGGCTATCTACCTAAACAAACAGCTGGTGCAGCTGGAATCAAGTCAGGAAAGTTGTTACTAATTTAGATTCTTCGGGCATGTCTCTGCTCCAGGCACAGAAATTACTCTGCTGGAGCATACTGGTACCCCAGCTATTTTTAAACCACCTAGCTTGGTACTGGAGGAAGTAAGTTACAGTAGCACAGAGCTCATCATGGATTCATTTACCCAGTTTTTTGGCTCAAATATTAGTGCCAGCAGGATTAACTAAACCCTTTTAAAATTAGAAAAAGGAGATAAAAGGACTTGATTCAGTAACAGTCTTATCCAGAGAGAAAACTCACAGGTGCTTGCACTAGAAGCTATGACAGGCTACATTGATGAAGACAAGAAGACAAGAAGCTTAAATTTGCTGTAGTGGACAACGAGGTGAGGGATGGGGGGCAGGGAGCCAGTAAATACCATGCCTGCTGTGGAGAAGGGTCTGGCCTTCACTGCAAATCCTCTATGTCACTGCAAATGGAAAATGTCACATGGGAAAAAAGGAGACTCCTATTAATAAAGAGTCATTGGGGTAATGTACACTAGAAGAGGAGGAGGGATTGTGTCTGGACTTATCTGCAAGGAGCTGTAAGTGCTGCAAGAGCTCTGACTTCCTGCTTCTGGAAGACTTTTCTAACTCCAGTGTTAAAGTTCAGGGACCTTTCCCACATTCCCAGTGCTAGCTGGCAGAACCACGCCTTCGTAATGATTTCTTTTTAACAGTGACTTGTTTAATGCATGTGACTCTTGCCTATTAGGAGCTGGTCAAACAGGCAGGAAATAAGCCAAAGCAGTCAAATGCTCACTGTGTGGTAACTTTGAAACATAGATTTAGAAGAAACATAAAGATTTTAGTTATAGGCTAGCTGTGTTGAAATTAGAGTAGGAAGGAATTTGGGCCCAGCTACAGTTAATTAAAATAGTTAGAAGAGCTGGACCTGAAATGGGTTTTAAGATGTTAGTAACTGATTACCAAATAACTGATGATCTGTCATTTGCATGTTTGCTTAGCTGTGCTTAGAACGAGGAATAGAAACTTTGATAAGTTGGTGTAGGGAACAAGGACAATTACCAATTTCCTCCCTTGGCGGGAACCCGTTCAAAAGTCACGCAAGAGGAAACTTAGAGGTCACTAAAGTAATTAGGCTTGTTCAAGTTCAGAAAGGCAAAGAGGTCAAAATGAGGAAGATGAGTTACTTCATCTTTTTTAGGACCACTGACCCAATTCAAGACCACCGACTCAATTCAGAACACACACTATGCATGCTTAATGACATTTAAGCTCATTTCCATATGAAGCGGAGAATGGGAGGTGTTAATGTTATGAATATGCATTTGTATTTTGGATATTCATAATATGTGGAAATAAAAAGTGTTGTGTTTGCTTGGATTGGGGCCCTGCGTCTTAGGGAGCTATCCCACGCAGTGCCCGGTGCCAAATAAAACATGCACTTTCTAACTCTAAACTGTTTGAGAGTTTTTGTCCGTCTCAGTTGGATGTCAATATTAGATCGATATTCATATTTTGGCAAATCAACTTCTGACCAAGAGGAAGGACATAGCCCCACTCACCCGATAACCTGTTGACCTACCCCTAATCTGAGATTTATGCCCCTTGCTAGCTTGAGAGGCAGTGAAAATAAAAAGTGCAATAAGCAAAAATGTAAAATATAAAATGGAAATATCCAGTAAACTTCGGACCTCAAGCAGGAGCCACACTACTTGCTGGGATTGCAATCTGTCAGAACAGGACTTGCTGGAAAAGCAGTTTCTTGTAAAAAACTGCCTTCTTGTTCAGAACATTTAGGGCCCTGGCTAAGGCACAGACTGGGGCTAGGTCCTCACAAAAGTAAAAGTGAAGACTAAGGGGCTGTACATTAAGAAGCCTCCCAAAGCTATGCCAGCCAAGTCCAAAGGGGACGACAGTAGAAAATGTATCCAGCTATTAAACGGAGAGAAGCACAGGCCCTACAGCACACCACAGCAAGAATGAGCAGCGTCATTGCTGCAGCACAGCACGAGCCTTGCAGGCTCTAATGAGACAGGCTGACTAACAGGGAACGGATATGGGAGACGGTCAGCAGGAGCAGGCCTCAGCCTTGGAACCGAGCCCAAATTCTGTAGCAGAGAGTAATAATGAGAAAGGCAAGATCAAAGGAGACAGCTCTAACAAAGAGGTGAAAGAGATGAGTAAAGACATGCGAGCACTTACCAAGCACTCGGCTCCTCAGTCCTTGCTTCCCGTTTGACCTCATGTTCTCCTGACTCTCTCCCATCTTTGTACAGCTGAGCCTGGTGAGCAGGGCCAGCCTGTAGCTGAGCTAGTCTGGGTATGTACAGCACGCCTGCTTGATACATCCATAGCCATTATGCATGGGTAATTTTTATTACCCAGGGGCATTTCTCTTTTACATATCCCTAGCTCAAATTTTACTGAAATCATTTTCTTTTTTATTGGCCTCTTACATTGTTAGAGTGCCCATGATTTCCCCAAGGTTAGATGATGAATGACAACACATCATACAAAGACAAAATACAGGCATTTGCCAACTATAAAACGGATTTTTTTTATTTGATATGTTTCCTTTTCTTGTGCAACAATGATAAGCAACCTTGATGGGATGAACAGTACAAATAGAAGTTTAACAAGCTCTCTTCTGAATCCAGGATCACACAAAATATAGATTTAGTAAAGATACTAGATTTCTACTAACATGATGGAGCTTCAGAACATGGAGTAACTATTATAAAGACAATTTCAAATATAATCAGCTGGGTTCAATTCTGCAATTAGTTGTGCCTGGGCAGCCAGCTGAGTCCCTGAGAGGTTCCAGTGACCTTAGTAAAATCAGTGGGAATCTAGAGACATAACCTTTAATCTCTACACTATCAAATGCAGGCTCCACTCCTCATCAGTTTAAGGATCTCCTTTTCCCATGGCCTCTCCCTTAGGCCAGCAGCACAAACACCAAACAGGCAGTACTGCCCCTTTCCCTCCCACCCTCCCATCTCCTTGTGAGCACTTGATAGCAGCAATAGCTCCCAGCCAACCCAGTGCTGGAGGCAGCTTTTGTACAGACAGTATTTTCTGTTCAAACAGGCATTCCCAGCTGCTCCTGGGGAACAGAACATGAATATCACTGCTTTTCTGGCTGAAGCCGTGTGATCTAAGCCAAGCTTCAATCTGACCAATAGGTCTTTCCTTAAAAAGCCAGGCAAGAAGCAGCAAGCAATGTGTGGGTGCCCACAGGCAGGTACCTGGGGTGACAGTGCTGCTGCACGTGCAGGTGGAAGAGGTTCAGGGACATTATTAATCCAAACATAAGAACAGATGTTTCCTTTCAAACATAATGCAGTTTACATGGGCAGCAGCGATTTGGCCTAAAAAAAAAAAAAACCAAAAAGACAAATTTATATTCAGATTAGAAAAATAAAGTAAAAGAGAGATGATTTGAACTATTATGTCAAATACTTCCAGAAAATCCAATTATCAAAATGTCCAAGTGAACACTGCTATACTCACTGGTCTGAAGGTGAATATTTTGGGGGTAGAATGGTAGGATATGCAAATACCAAGTGCTCCACACACTCCAGAAGTACTTCTAATCAAATACTATTCACCCACTTATCCATACCTGTCCATACCCATCCTTACCTATCCACACCACACTGAAGGGAGAGCAGGTAGCCAATTTTACCTCACCACCTTCAGTCCTGGCTGCTGAGGGTAATGAGCTGCCATCTCAATTTTATCCCCCTTTTTGAAGAACAGATCCCAGTGAAGTTCACTGAAAGACTTCAGCTGACCCAGGGCTTTGGTTGATCCTTCTACCCTAATATCTTCTATTACTAGGATGGGTAAAAAAGAGATTCTTTTGTTAAAAAAAATACCAGAAGAACAAAAAATCCAGCAGAATAGAATTCTGAAGTATCAAACATAAGTAACAGGGCTCTAAGGAGAAGGATGAAGGAGAAAGCATAAATAAGATATAACCCAGAAGGACCTTTGAAACAAGTTACATGCCTGAACTTTTGAACTCAATCTTCCCACTGTACTACCATGTATAAAAATGGTATGATTGATGGGCCTGAAATTCACATTTCAAATTTTGCAGGTGAGATTAAATTAGAGAAAACATCCAAACCATTTCCAATACCAGAGAGGTGTTAGATTGATTATACTCTTGGATTAATAAATGGTAATTGTAGATGCACAAAGACTTTTAGGTCTTCAAGCAAAGGACTTGCAGAAGAAATAACTATTATTTGGAAAGGCACTGGAGCAATCTACCTAATAAAAGAGATAAAGCTTACAGTGCAATATTGTTAAGGTTTTCAGCCAATGTACATATGAAATGAAAAAATAGAGAATCAGATTGCAAAAGGAAGAATGGAGAGATAAAAGGAGCCACAGTTTTATTTTGTGAGGCACTGGTTAGATGTCAATCACTTCAATGTCAATCACTTCAATCACTGAAATGAAAATATATTTTCACTATACCAGTAGCAAGCAGAGAACGAGTAATATAATTAAGGGTGTGCTCAAATGCACAGTGTAAAACCTCTGCTATCACTTGGAAGAGTCAGCAGTAGAAAAGGCTATTCCACACAGGGAGTCAAGGCTCAGCTACACAACACTCCAGGTAGTGCCAGTTCAACGTAACCAAGCCAGCACAACACACCAACTGAGGAGGGGTAACTCAGGTGTTTGCCTTGTCTTGAAAATATTCATGGACTGATTCATTCAAGGATTCAGGTAGGCATCGAGCTCCTCACAATGACTGTGTGTACCAGGTTAGCACAAAAAGTACAGGAGATGATACAAATCTGTGTAAGTCTTCAGCTATGTTTTTTAGACAAGCTGAAAATGGGAATCTCCAGCGTTTCAGGATTAGGTAGCAAGTGAAAAGGATACAAATGGAGTAGCTATAAAATCTCATGATGGAGCTAATGTTTCTGTGCTTAAAGTAGGCTTTTATATCCAAAGTTCTGCCAATCATATAGAAATTGATGACAAAACAATGATAGTCAAAACTAAGGGTTTAGAAATGCAGTTTTTCTTGAGTGATCATAATATTGATAAACAGACAGGCTGAGTGCTACGAATGCACAAGCCTGCCCATACCAGGTGCAAGATTTCTGCTCCTGCCTACACATACATAACCATGGTTGACTCTCACCTGTGTTCCTTTGGTTAGAACTATTTATTCGGGATTTTTTAAAGTCTTCATAAAAGTAGCATATGTTCTATGGAGAAGTGAAATTATCAAAGTATTTGCAACACCTACTACCTTTTGTAGTCCTGGAGCAATCAATATTAGTCGTAGTATTATCCAGCATTACTGTGACAGAGCTGTGCTGCAAAAGCTTAAGGAAAAGCAGTGTTGGATCAGCTGTGAGGGCCAATGAGAAACAGATGCCACTCACCAGAATTTGTTTAATCTACAAAATAAAGTCCTTTTGTTCACGTGCAGCAATGGTTAAGAAGTATTACATCTTGATCTATTTGTCACAAAAACGTTGTGTGATTTCCAAACCTCCCTCTACCCTTGGCATTTGCAAAAAAGGAAAGCTTCCTGCTATTCATATCATATACATAATCATATATCCTGACAAACTTGTGGCACAGCAGTGCAGTAGTCAAGGGCTTGTGTAGCAGTAAGAGCAGCTTCTGTCACACATGCAATCTTTGGGAATTTGAATTGAAGCACAGCATTTATTTGTTCACCTTTGGACAAACATGGAACCTACTGAGAGAAAGCTAACTGGAGAATAGCAGCTTAAAATATGATCCTGATCTTATAGGCCTCAGGTGAACCTCTTGAATGTGGGAAATGTGAGTTCAAACCCTTTTTGCCTTCTAACCAACACCAGTTCATAAAAAGGAAATTTGAATGGATCTATTGGGGGACAACTCATGGCAGCAGAGGAGACCTGCACAAACCTGGCCTCCTGCTCTCTGCCTTGCCTATCTCTGTAGTAAGAAACCAGGGCCCATGTTGAGACAATCTGCCTGAAAATCCTGCCTAAATGCCCATCTCTCCTGAAATCAGTCCATTCTGCTAAAAATATTTTAGCAGCATCTCAGTTGGACTTGAATTCTTGTGTAGTTTTCTAAGCACCAAGACACAGCTGTGTTAGGACTCCAGCCGTAGATGTTCATCAGGAAAACCTCTCTCCAATGTCAGTGTGTTGAGACTGCCAGATCACACCCTGACACCATGGAGTTCTTCCCACCCGCCTAAGGGGGGTGGCACAAGTGTGTGCACGGCATTGCTTTGGCTGTTTCCAAGGCACAGTGGCTGAGGCTGTGCGGGGCCCTTGCCAGAAGGGAGCTCCAGATCATCCCTGCGAGGGACAGGGAGCTGTCAGCCACCCATGGCCAGCACGGCAGCAGCCTCCTGGGAAACCCCTGACCTGCCCAGTGCCAAGCACCCTTGTGATGATTCCCACGGCAGACTGCTCAGAACTATGTAAAGAGCAATCAAAAGACCTCCTGCTTCAAATGAACTGTCTTAAATTACTCCAGGACCTGAAACCACTTTTGAGATAGAGTTCTAAGAAATAGAGCTTGTTTATACAAAACCTGCTAATTTTTAGTCCTAGCAGATTTGCCACCAAGTCTCATAATAAAAAACAAACCCAAAAAAAACCCCAAGCAAGCTAAAGTCTTAGATGATTGAAACTCGTACTTGCTTTCCTGATGAGTTTCTGTTTAAATTCAGACTTAATACAATTTACTCCCATAAAACAAACTTAGTTTGGAAAACAGGGAGCCTCCTCATCCTGCTTTATTGTTTAAACTAGACCTTCTGGAGACAGTTCTTACTTTGCAAGAAAAACCTTGTTAAAGGTGACAAATAAGACTGAGATCAATGTTTTATTAAGGACAGACTCTTGCTACAACCTACACAGATTATTTTAAATCATGTCATTGGGTCTAAATTACAATTTTCATTTGAATAGCATTTTTGGATAGAGAAAGGATTTATTCTCAAAGTCTGGAATTCCTATTGGAGTACCAAAAAATACAGCAGGTGCTATTGAAAAAGTATGAATTCTTATATTGAAGCTATTATCCTGACCAGAGCTCACATGTGCAGCACAGTACGTATACTTGTAGCTATCTTTATTTCCATTTAGATATGTTCTGTAGCAAAAGCAGATTTGTCATTCTAGCCATTGCAGTAGCATTGAAGAACTTTTAAAACAGGAGCAGATAGAAAGGATTTAATTACTCTTATCTTGGCACATTTGCACATTTCTCTCTTGAGAAAACCAAACTTCTGAACATACAGTTGTTTGCAAGCAGTGCTTTAGATACATTTCTGAGTAGAAGTTAAATTGCTTACACATTTACAGTAAATTTACAGCTAAACCTAAGTTGGGGTGTCTCTGAACAAAGCAGCCTCTTTGGGAAATGATAGCAGGTATTAGGTTCTGTGCACTTAATGCCCTATCAGAGGGCAAGTGGCTGTGGGCGTCTGCTCTGAAAGAAGCCACTTCAGGCAACACTGTACTGAAAAGGTGCATAGATTTCAGAGTGCAAAACCAGTAGATATTTACACTTTTACTTAATTATAAAATGCATCCAGATCACATGCAAAATACTGAGCGTAGCTCACTGCTCGTACCATTGCCAATATCCAGCCTCTGCTCCGACCTGCCCCACTGGGACAGCTGAAGGAGATCTGCACGCTGAGCAGTTCACCCTTGAGTTTGGGAGATGGACGGAAAACTGGGCTCTGCAAAAAGCTCATCCTCCTTGGGAACAGAACACTTCATGCTGTGTTGTGCTGCTGCACAGGCATCAAAACAATGGGAAAGGCACAGATAAGGGAGACACAAGGACCTGTAGGGTTTGGGGGTGACTGCTTTGAAGTGAAACAGGGGTGGTTGCATAGGGGTGTGTGGGGCCATGTATCCGTCCTTGGCTGCAGAAGGACAGTGATGGGGCTGATGACCAACATGGAGCACCTCCTGGGCTGACCTCCTCCTTCCACCAGTTACACAAGAAGACTTCTGTTGGCAACAGACACAAAATGGTGGGGGGCCAGCTGTAGGAAGCTGTTCATTCTGTGTGTGGATGATAGAGCCACACTATCCTCCTAAACAGCCCAGTGCATGCACGTGACTTGACTTGAACCTGGAAGAGACTAAACATCACTGCAAATTTTAGGACTATAATTTTAAAAGCCTGGTTGAGAATTCAATCAGAATATGAAAATTACATGCAGAAACTTAGTTTCTCTGCAAATGTGACACATACTCCAAACCCCTCCTATTGACAAGTCTTCCGTCTCTTGAACTTAAAAAAATCAGAGCTCCCAACTGCAAGTTTCTCACTTCATTCTGCTCTGTGTGCTAGATTTGTTAAAATTATCATAAAAGAAAATTGACATTTTCATAAACTAGAAGGATTGTATTAAGGTCATGCAATGGGTATTTATAGTCTTGTTACTCTTTACTCCCTGGTAGCAACTACCAAAAATAATCATGTAATGTGATATTATCACACTCCTACTAGTTACAGTGTAAAAGTGAATTAAAACATGGTTAAAATTTTCTCCATGCAATCTCTGAAGAGAGGCCAGAAGAAGGACAAAGGAGGACACTGAAACACAGTTCTGAAGGCACAGCACATCCCGCTGTCGCTTGGTGTGAAGATTAGTGGCCCACCATGCCCCAGTGGAATTGCTTCACTATTTTCTGCTGCACCAGCAGGAAGAGAGTAAAGAAAATTAGCAAAGAAAGTGTCATTTGGATTTGTATAGTAACAAGTAATATGACTCCAAAAGTTCATCAGTTCAGGCTAGAATTCCGCCTTGGATTATGATCATGTGAATAAACAGTTCCTTCTGGTTTCATGGATTTAAGACACCTCCAGCTACACTCTCAGAGGAATGAGATGCTCACTGTGGGCAGTGAGGGGGTGTTTCCAGATCTGCTAGTTATATTCTTCATGAGCTGCTTCTCCTTCCTTCCACAGCACCCCCCCTCCCCCCCATTCATTCCCTTTGCACATACAAGAGCAGATATTCTTCCTCTTCCCTCCCCAATACTGCATCATTTTGGTCTTATGTGGAAAGATGGAGCTAAGAGGCCAAAAGTTTAGCTTCATTCCACAGCCCAGAAGAAAATGGTAAATTTATGGCAAATCACAAAGTGTTATCCTGCAAACTGAAGAAGGTGCAAAGCAGAGCCATCTGGCAGTCTCTCCTCCCTCCCTCTGAATCGCTGTCACATTTCAAAATCAGCCTGTGTTTTCCATCAAAATTGGGAACCCATGGGCCACAGGCTGGGAAATATCTCTAGAGTAGGTGGAACAGGGGGCAGAAAGCTTGAATCCTTACTTGATACTGCATTTTGTGGTGATTTACTTCCAATCTGCTGCTTCCCCTGCTCCTAGGAGAGGGAGAGGAGATGGCAGCTGGTGGTAGGCCCTCAGTCAGTCCTTTGGCTACAACCATAAATGCTGGAGTAATTGAGAGGCAGGACCAAACCCCAAAGTTTTTTCAGGGTCCTTCATTTCTCCAAGGTCATGAGACCAAAACAGTCATTCTACCCCTCCTCTGGGTAAAAAAACATCCTTTCCCGCAGCTCCACTCCAAAGCTGCAGCTATGCAGATGTTTTTGTAAACATTTTGTATTTTGCTGCATTTGAGTAAACAAGCATCTGTTGAGACGGAGAGCAGTGTGAGCCCAAATTCAGCCCTTTTGATGACAAGAGAATTTTTCTCTCTGTAGGTATGTGATTGTTTAGGCTCCATCTGAACAGAGTTCATAGATACACACGGGTACCCATGACAACGCAGCACACAGAGGCCTGGATATTCTGCATGGGGATGGATGGGTTAGAACATCCACAATGACGAGGATCTTCCAAATGAGGCATGACAGCAAATCACTTCCACTTCTGATATAAAAGAAAACCTTGGCATTTCATTCTACATACTTGATCTCTTCTAAGTACCTTCCCATTTGTTCTATAAATAAATAATAGTTTTACTTTGAGTGTGCTGTTCTCCCAGGTAAGTGAAAAAGACTTGTTCCCTTATCGAGCACAGAAAATATGCTATTGGCTATAGGAGTGTCAACAAGGCAACATTTGTACAGCCCAGCAAACCCCAGGAAAGAAAAGAAAACAGTAAAATTATACATAGAGTGGCTCCAAGTGTACTTTGTTTGCTGTTCTTGTTCTGTCTGTTCATTTCTGTTACCAATCCAAAATTCTTAAATCTTTTGGGGTAAAATACTAGCTTAACTAGCAAAACAAAACTACCTGTAATCACAGTTCTGACCCAATTATTTCAGTCTTCTTGGCAATCATTCCCTTCCATGGCAGAGAACTGCAATGTAGAGCCATCGTCTGGAGTGAAAAAACTGCCCAAGAACAGGATTATGCCACTTTTTTATTCCCTATACTGTTGTGAGGCATCCTTTGAACAGTTCCTTGTGAGGATACAGTACACTGCAGCATGTACTTCCATGCATTTGCTTATGAGTCATGGAGAGCTCAATGTACATCTTAGTTCCATATCTCTTCCACAGAAGGATGACTTTTTAAAATTTTTTTGAACACAAGCCATAAATTCTTGATCCAAGTACTGTGCTTAATCAGGACTTGCTCTCATGTCAGACTGCATCTCTGCATAAAAAGACAGAATGTGTCCTTTAAATACTATGGAAATATTACCTCTTACAAAGATGCACAAAATGCCACAGAATGCAGAGTGCACTTAAATTTTTTTTTATTTATGCTGAGATATGCAAACAGTTCTACTATTACCATTTATTTGATTGGGGCAGTTTTTACATATTCATGCTAATTCTCATGCAAGTGCCTCAGTCCGATTTATTATGTAAGTTCTTTCTATTTTTTAAGCCATTCATGCAGGCTTTTCATTAAAGTAGAAGAGAATCTATAATGGATTCAATATGTAATGCAAAGATCAGCTTTGAAAATAGACCCATTTCTGCCTAAGTCATCAAATATTGCATGTACATGAGTCTAAGTTCTGAGAAAGCCAACTGAAATGAGAAGCTGCCTCTGAAGATGATACTGTGGGTGCTGGGAATTAGAGAGATGTTCCATTTTTTCAAAGTCTCCTTTCTACTTCTGTACTCAGATCTTCCTTCCCGAGTTTGTATATCCTCCCTTCCCGTATCCTGCAGCCTCTTTGCCACCTCTGCTCATGAAACTTCCTGGTATCTTGTCCTTTTGGCAGTCTTTTGACCCCATCATGCTTGTCTAAGGCATGAGACATACAGTATGAGGCCTTCCAGTATTTCTGTAGCACTGAAACTGGTAACTGGCCCAAGCCTTTCATCTTCGTTTGGCAAAGCTTCTACTGAAGTCATTGGTCAAACAGTCAATGAGTGCTTTTGCCTGATTTGGCCTTAAATGCAGTGTATATTAAAATGGGAAGAAAAGCAAAGAGATGCTGTCAGTTAGCATCCCAGTATTGAGTACAAAATTAAGAATCAAAGTCTTTTCTCAAATTAGAGCAGACATGAACTCTTAAGAATAGGGCAGAACCTACCAGCAAAACATACAAATGAGTTCTCAAAAGCTACTTCTATTAATAATGAGCCACCAGTCCATCTAGACACGATTTTTAAGTTCCCAGGGACATTTACAGGCTAATAAGTGAATCAAATAGGGTAACACAAAGGAGACAAAGGAACAGAAATCTTCAAGACATCAGCTACAGTAAATGGAAGCAAATGAGAAGATACTCACAGCAGTTTGCTGTGAAGGATCTGCCAAGGGCAGAAGGTAAAATCAAACTCCTCAGGAGCAAACCCAGCTATGACATACATCTATTTGGACATCTAGCAATGCACAGCCAAACCAAACAAACAAATTCATGAAGAATCTGAACAGCTTAATAACTTGACCTACAGAACCTCAAGGCCAAGTCAACATCACTGGTGAGCCAAGCTAATGTTAATTACGCAGTTCTCTGACATACTACTAGAGGAGACCAAAAATCGCTCAATTCATATTTGACAAATAATTGATCTGACAACTTATTTGATTTATTTGGAACAAGGTATATAATGACTGACCTTCCTCCTTCCCATATTTATTTTCAGCTCACGGAGCTGCATAGATTACTTGTGAATATATTCATTGAACATTTTATTGGATCAATTTTTCAAAGATGCTTATAGACAGCTGTGGATACAAAAATGCTGCTAGCAAGATTTTTTCTTGCTATTTTCTAAGTCAGTGAGAGACTTTTCTCTCTCACAGAAGATAGTAGCAGAATTTATAAACCATGAACATCTGCGACCTTGCAAAAGCTATGTTTATGGTACAGTAGAAAAATATTTTGACAATGGATGTTTAGGATTTTAGCCAATCACCCCAAGGGGTGGCTGATCCTTTGTCCAATTAGACTATGAAGAAAAAAGTCTATAAAAGAGTTTGTAAAATAATTAAATAAATCAATCTTGCTGCACAATTCCTGCCTGCTGGATTTCTCTCCTCCTCCCTACAGCTGTGGGATACGGTGATATTAATGGCGCGTTAATTGGTGACCCCGACGTGATCTGCACTCTCTGACGTGTCCTGCTGCTGCGAGCCAAGCCGTCCTCTAGAGGTACGCTGTTCCCTTCCCCCCCGGGACTGGGAGGTCCGACGGGACTGAGAAAATGGTGAAGAGCAGCTCACAAATTGACGCTGTGGTAACGGTCTGGAAAGGTGTTTTCAGTATAATGCACACCTGCATTCCTGAAAACTCATTTATTAGACTGGGCTGCCCTGCATGGCATCTCCATGGACAGAGACACTGCCCTGGATTTTGGGATATGGCAGGAGATGGGCTGTGCTGTCTGGCGTGAGCTTCCATTTGGGGATCCGGCAGTGTTGGAATTATTCCGTGCTTGGCTATTTTTATTTAACCTGCTGACAGACCTTAACTGTGGCAGCAGAGCTGGCTTGCCTGTCTTGGTGGCGAGTGAAGGAGAGATATCCGAAGTGGACCCCACTGACCGGGCTCCAGGGGCGCGTGGTGGTGGATCTGAAAAAACCCCTCCGGGTCCACGGGCGGAGCCTGCCCCGGAGCCTGCACCGGGTCACCCTGCGCAGTCACAGGGCTCCGCGCCCCCCAAGGACCCCGCACCGACAGATGAACTGGTGGGGGTGTCGGGGCAGTGGGAGGGCATGCAGCCCGCCTTGCCATTTGGCTCAGCGGCGGCCACGGCTTATCCGGGGCTGCGGGTCAGCGGTCTAGCCCCTTGGACCCCCATGGCGGCTTCCAGCCCATCCGCACATGCGTCGGCTGCGCCGAAACTGCCCAGATGCACCTTCTGGGCCGGTGTAGCCCTGGGCGTGGCTGCACCGAGAATGCCCGGGTGCGGCCCATCGCCCTCCATGGCGCCGGACTGTTCTGCGCAGTCACAGACCCGAGCAGTCGACCTTCTAATATGTCATCTGCCTTTGTTGCCGGAACTGCTGAATATCTCACGACGGCTGTCGGAACTGCTGCAGACAGCCAAATTTTTTCCTTTTCATTTTCTTGCTCATGTCATGCCGCTACACCAAGAGTTATGGATGGCCAGGAGCACAAGAATCAGAGCCTCGGGGAGCCCTCATCCTTCTTGGTTACAAACAAGAACAGCAAGCACCTCTTCATTAGCAGCTATGAGAGGACTTACAACACACCAGTGGCAACCCTGCCTCCATCCATCTGGACCATTCCCTTTTTACCCTAGGAACACCCAAACCACTGCAAGAGTCTTGCAAAGAAGAGAAAGTGTATATTCTTGCCTATTGCCAGAGCCTGAAGTAGTCCAGTGACAGAGATTTTACAATGCTTAAATTTTTGCATTCCTTTTAATGTCACTCTGTGTAAAATGAGAGCCATTCAAATTCTTTCTCTAAAGATATTTCAGTAAAAAATCTGCTGGTAAGATTAGAAGATGCCTATTGTTTAATCCCCCACATCTTTGCTATATTTCTCCTGCTGGTCTTGTTGTGCTTAGTTCCTTTGCTACTGGCTCAGTAAAAAAGCAGAGCATAGTGCTACAACTTGTTTAAATACATTTTGGGGGGGAAAAGGCAAGCCCTGTACAAAACTCTGTCAGCGATTGAATCACGGACCCAGACTGGCAGGGAATCGGAATCATTTATTCAAGGAAATGAGCTGGTTTTATACACTTTTCTAAGGCACAGTATTTCCTTCTATGCTAATCCTCACTACCCCGTGACCTATCCCGTGTTGCCCCATCAGCAGCACACTTCCTTCCATGGGATGATCACTCACTGTTCACCCGTCCATCAGCTCCGGGCAGGCTCCTCTCCATAGGGCTCTGCCGTGTCACACCTCCTCCCCCCAGGGCCTGGTAGAGACAAGCTTTTCTGTGCCACCATGCACTCCTTTATGCTGCCATGTGCCTCTGCAGGCAGGTTTCACAGCTCACAACCCAGTTCTCTCTTATAATTCCCCATACCTCATGAACAAGATTGCTGTAAACCCTGAGGAGCTGCAGCATTGCCTCTGTGTGTAGGTGGCCTGAGCAAATGGCAGACACAGCAAAGCACCAGGAATCTAAATTCTACTGCAGAGTTGGGGATTGAGCTCAGTTCAAGTGTAAACAAGTGTAGCTCCATCCAAATCAGTAGCTGAGCCTGCTTTTCCCAGCAGGGTTTTCTGCCAAATGTGAATTCCAGTGGCACGTCCCTGCAGCCAAGGCTGGCAAACCTTCCAGAAGATACTGTTGCCAACAAGGAGGGACAGCACTGGGAAGCTTGGTTAGCCAAAACCCACCATTTTACAAACATTATTGTTTAGCACTGCTGTTATTGTTTCTCCTCATTGTAGGCTAGGAAGTCTGTACTGCATAGGAAAGGCCCAAAATGATGAATTCCTATGCAAGTGACATGTTTATATGGCATGCTTGCATGTCATCTTTGCTTTGCTGGGAGCAAGGCAAAGACCAGATCAGAAGATGGAGTTTCAGTAGTCAGCGAGGTCCCCTGAGACTCCCCTCTGAAGCCCTAACATAGCAGGTAGTAGGTACAGGTCATGTGGAAACTTGCAGGATGTGGAAAATCAAACAGCAGTACAAACCCAGCTCAAAATTGGTGAAGACTGTGCCACGATCTTTTTTAAAGTGTTCTGTTCTGTGTGGTAGAGATTACAGTGATGTTAGGTCAAACCCTGAAGCAGATCAAAGCTCAGAGGGACTGTTCTCACACACAGACCCTACTTCAAATAGAGAAATAAGTGAAGGGGAACAGGTGATAAAATATACTCCAAATGCCAAAATTCATCCCACAGCTACTGCTGAGCCAGATTAACTTGCCGTGGCATGCAGGGAGCAACAGCATCACCAGAACAAGCAATCCAACTTCAATGTCTGATACCACTTAATCATGGTGAAAGATGTTTGGCCTGTCTACCATGTGTACCCCAATCAGAGATTCCTCACACTTTTACAGCAAGCCTACTCATCTTTCTTCCTAAAACAAATAATCTCTCAGGCTCATTGCAAACCACCAGTGACACTTAGTATTCCGATCACTCCATTCGAGTCCACCTGGTATATTGTGTTTTAAATCCAAGCGCTGTTATGGCTACGCATTTTCAGTAGCTCCATGGTAGAACACAATAGCTCTGTTCAGTAAGAAGTAAATCTAAATTCCAATCCTTGACTGATGAGGTTTATAGAACAGTGGTTTTTTACACTTTTATGCATCTTGAAACCACCTCTGTCAAAACATGTTAACTAAACAATAGGATACTTAAACACTCACTGCAATATCAAGAAGCTTTTTCTTCCTCCCATTTCACTGGTTACAAACCTTTTTGATCTTAAATGGTGACAAAGGATCATTGAAAAAGTCCCCACTGTCTGGTAATGTCTGGAAAACACTATTTATCCTAGACAGTTTATCAAAGTGTCATTTAGCTCAAGGAGATTATAAAAAAGGATGAAGCACATCAGCTCCAGAGGGACTTTCAGAAATCTGACAACACCCCCACTTTGCTCATGGCTCACCTGCCCCCACATTCCTGCAAAAATGATGCTGCTAAGATTTCTACTCTGCTGCCATGTGGATGGAGCTGTGCAGTACATCCTTTGGCTTGGCACTGGATGAAATCCCTGACCCTGTTTCCTGACAGTGTGAGGTGTGATCCCAGACCAAGAGGGACCAAGAAGCACATGGTACTTCAACAGCAAAGGGCTGCTCCCAGGACTACTGGCATCACTTGAAGTTTCTGGGGAGGCCTCAAGTCCTTTGTGAACATTTTTGCTATTCTTTTAGCTAAAGTCATTGATAAAAGCAGGATAGATGTGAGTTCAAGTCTACCTAATCTGTCAGGTCTAAATAGTGTAATGATAAAAAGATAATAATTTCCTGTAATCCTGTAAACATCTCTCATTTACCAATGTCCAGCTCTCCTGTCTGTAGGTACTGCTCATACTTCCCCATTAGCCTCCCTAGCAAAGATCAAACTTGGATGTCTCATAACTCCCTGATGTGATTTATAAAGCTATCTAACTTGTTTTCTTCCTAGCTTATCTCATGTAACCTATTTGTCTTTTTATTACAGCATCTTATCTGCCCCTTATTTGCAGTAGCTATTTATCAAAGACTTACAGTAATACCTATTCCTCCAGCATTATTGATGTGGATGCCTGCACAGCCAAAACCCAGGCTGGCTGTACTGGCCGGGTCCCTCGGAGCGGGGCTGTACTGCTGCAAGGGTGACAAAGCTCAGGCTGTGGAGCAGCAGCACCACTGACCAGCAGTCCTGCAGGATGACTTCATACCCCTCCCACCTCTGCTGTGCTTGTAGGTAACTTCACTGACCTCAGGTGGGACGTCCCCACCTGCTCTGTGCACTCTGAGTGCAGGGGATGCCCCAGTGTGGCTGTGCACCTGGAGTGTGGCAAGGCCACAACTCATATCCACCTCCAGCTGTTTGCAGCAGCTCATGAGAGTGCATTTCAACTTTTGGGGACTGACTCACACTCTCCACCTTAGCTTGTCTGTGGTGAATGAGTTATACTGGTATTTTGCTGCATGACCAAAAACCTGTAAGTCTTAGGTCATTCAGTGTGTAGAGCCCTCTAGAGATGTGCTTGGTTTTATAACTCAATTGCCAATACCAATACTATTGCTGCCATAGTTGTGGTTATTTTCAATCAAATACCTCAGCCAGTGGCAGCTCTTTGTGGTTGGTTTTGAGTCTAATTTGTTACTTAACATCAGCTTTAAAGAGGTAATGAAAAGCAAAATAATGACAAAAATATTGATCTTTAATATTCAAAAAAGGCAATAGGAAAAATGCTTGTTAGGGTGCATGTATATTTATATACATGTGCACATCTCTGGGGGAGAGAGAGATGTTTTAAGGTGTGTGGTCAGTAAAGATCTGCCAGGTAGGAACTCTCCCAAGCAGAAGGGCTCTGTGGCATGCCCTGGGAATGCAAAGCACCGACTCCTTCAGAGCCATATATTTTGTGTTTATATTTGTATTTGAAAGTTGCAGAAAACTAAAGTCCATTTAACTGTGTGTTCTCATGAAGAGATCTCATCAAACTTTTCTGAAACAGAGATGCCACTTTACCCATCCTATAAAAAACCATATGCGGCCAGACTGTCTAAAATGTCCTGTGCCTTCCCGAGCCAGGAGACTCCGCTGGGTGACGGGGCAGCTGCTGCGGGCAGGGCCGGGTCCATGGGGCAGGGCCGGGTCCGTGGGGCAGGGCTGGGTCCATGGGGCAGGGCTGGGTCCTTAGGGCGGGGCTGGGTCTATGGGGCGGGGCCGGGTCCTTAGGGCGGGGCCGGGTCCCTCGGAGCGGGGCTGTGTCACATGCTGCCTGCTATGGATTTATAACAAAACTCTCCTATTAGTGGCTTCTTTGTGCTCTGAAGCCAGGTGGGGTTACTTCAATGGACACACACACCTCTAAATATACTTTAAGCATACTTCTTACAAATTTCTTCTATTAATTAAATCTTCTCTAATTTATTAATTCTTATTAGCCAAATAAATAAATAAATGCCTTTTCCCATAAACATTAATATAGGTTGATAGACAAAAATTAGCAAGTTCCAGGCACTCATGACATATGTTAAAAAACTTATTAGTTTTTGAATTGTCTTGTCGACTTAATATTTCCATGTCCTTTTATTTTTAAAGCAGAAAATAGGAAGAAATTGGACTTGAAATTCTGATTTATATATCAGTTCTGACTAGTTTTCTTCAGAACTAGCTAGTCTTGACTTTCTAACCCTATCTTCACACAAAAATTTATCTAATCATTAACCATCCAATTCTCATTTACCAGATCTACCAGTAGCAGAAAAATCTTAAAATGGGCAAGTGACAAGCATGAGGAATGATGAGAAAGAAAGTGAGGTGTCAGATTTATAAGTAAAGGAAGATACAAAAGAGGTACAGGGAGAAAAGCAGGTGAGAGTAGCAGTGCTTTATTAGTTGTAAAAGTTTTATTGGCTTTTTCCAGCTCAGGCATTGAGTATCAGACAGGAGAGCAAATCAGCTGGCCAGGAAAGCTGGCATTAGTCTTGTACCTTCTGGAAAATGCAAGTTCCCCAACCAGAGGGTTAGGAGCCTTTTGCTGGAAGGAAGAGGAATCAGACTGAACTGGGACACTGGAGGAAGGATCCTGCTGGACTTGGGAGAGGCCAGGGGCTGAAACTAGAAGGGGGATGTCAGGACCTACAAGATGGTCTCCTTTAAATGTTCCACAAAGGCTTCCTCATGCCCTGGTTAAGCCCACAAAAATTGAGACATCAGAGAGATGTGGACAGCAGGGCAAGAGGAGAGGTCAAGCCTGAACAAGGGGAAACAAAAGGCACCATTTTATCTGCAGGAGAAAAGCAGTGGGATGCTTCAGGTACCGAGTGACCTGAATGAAGAATACAATAAGCATTACAAAGTAAGGAAGGAGAATAATTTCTTCTTTTCAAAATCAAATTCAGGTAGAAGCAGCCTTAGCAAAAGCCACTTTATATAAATTAACACGATTCTTTCGTATATCACAATGACTGGCTGGGCCAGAGGACTTTCCTTGTCTGCAGTTGCCTCCCAGCTGTGGTGCTTTGGCTGCACCCCACACGGGTGCGTGCGGCAGAACCGCAGCAGAGCGGCTCAGCATGAGGACAAGGGCTGTCTGTGATATTCACCAGCTGCCTTCTGCCTCCTGAAAGGAAAATGAAGGCCACATCATCTCAGATTGGCTCATTGGTTAGAGTATGGTGCTAACAACACCAAAGCTGTGGGTTTGATTCTCTGAATGGGCCATTCAGAGTTGGACTCCATGATCCCTGTGGGTCTCTTCCAACTCACAATACTCTGTGATTCTGTGATCTAATTAGTTTGCACTAACTCAGTATAGATTGAGAACTAGGGATGGAGGTGACTTAAGACATGCTTCTTTCTGTGTGATCACTGAGCAACCCTGGACGAGCAGGAGGGCAGCAAAGGTCTGCCTTTCTGCAGCAGCAAAGCCCTGGTGTGCCCACCCCAGGGTCCACTGCTGCACTCCCAGCTGGTCTGTGTCACCTGGTGTGCCCAGCCCTGCCAGGGCAGGCATCAACACACTGCAAAGTGGACTGAGAGGTCAGTGAAATCACAGAACATGCTACAACTAAGAAATTACCTCAGAACCCAAATAACTGAGGAAACTGGAGGAAAACCAGGAGTGTCATATCTCTGTATGGCAGATGTGACTGCTGATGATTTTGAGGCTTTGTTTTGAACAATAATCTCCATCAACAGGACCACAGTAGACAGACAACAATTAAGACCTATGATGAAAGTAACTATCACCATCTGCATAAGGGTAAGGAAATACAGAAACTGAGTCTCAAGGGTACTTGAGTAGGTCTGGTCTCTGTGATTGCTTCAGCCAATTAGTTCCTGAGGTAAATAGCCTGTAGGTCATTACACAGAACTAGTCAGGGGCATCACTAGGAATTCACCTTGGAGAAGTCATGGAGAGGCACAGAACAATTGGAAAGTGACAGTACCCATGCTGAACACGGGGGAGGATGGCAGAGTGAGGAATGAAAGGGCAGTCGAGAATGCTGAAACAAATAAACAAGTGATTTGTAAGGCCAGAGAGGACATGAAGGAGATGAACAGCACTGCACATGAATCTGTCATGTAAAAATAATGTCAAAACAATATCATTTCATTGTGCAACAAGGTAGCAGACCTTGTGCTGAAGGGAGAAGGACGAATGTCATACTTAACCTGCTAAGTCTCTGACACTGTTTCTGATATTTTTATATAAGCTATGGATACACAATGTAGATTAAACTTCTGTAGGAGGATGCAAGAAAGACAGGATGACTTAAGCCGGGGAGGAGTTATTGATTGTTTACTGCTCAAAATGGAAGGATGCACAAAACAAAGGTATTCCCTGGGGACTTGTTCTGAGCCAGCTCTGTTCAATGCCGCTGTGACCTGGAAGGTAGGATATAGAGTATTCTCAGTACATTTGCAAATGACCCCCAGCCAGAAGGGACTGCAGATGTGTGGGAGGACAGCATCAGAATTGCAAATGGTCCCAACAAGCTGGGGAACTAGCACAAACAAGAGGGTGCATTTATAAGAACCTGCAAAAATACTCCATTGCAGAAATACAAGCTGAAGGAAAATTGGTTAGTTGGAAGTTCTTTAGAAAAGGATCTAAGAAATACAGTAAATTATACCGAGCGGCAATCAAGAATGCCACAATTTTGAAAGAGACAGGCATGCATAAATAAAGGGGTAGTCTGCAAGTTGTGCAGTTTGTTGGGAAAGCTTAGCCATGTGGGGCACTGTCCTTCAGGAGGGACCTGGACCACTTGGTAAGGGTCTGGAGGAGAGAAGTGGGAAAGGTCAAAGCCTAGAAAACGGGCCTACGTGGAACTGTGAATGGGTATTTTTATTTAGCCTAATGCTAAATAAAATCTAGGTAGCTAGCTCTGGCGAAAAGACACAAGGAATCATATGCTTTCTTTGTCCACAGCTGACAGAATAGGAAGCAGTGTGGAACCCAGCATCCCCAGGCCTGCACAAAAAGAGGCAGCAGAGTCAGTTTGTACAGACACTGCAAATGAGGGGTTTTATTAGAGGAAAAAGAAATTCAAACCCACTGGAATAATCTGAAACCAGGTTAGCATGGGCTCACACAACTACTTCAATAATCAATCCTATGATGAGAAAGGCATAGTCAAGATCAACATACAATGATCTTAACCACTGAATACTTGAATTGAAGGTTGATTGCCAGTCAATCAAGGTGAAAAAAAAAATAATGTCAAACAAATTCTACTGCAAGGATAAAAAAGCTCCATGATTTGTGTGTTCAGGTGATTGCAATATTATAAGAGAGGTCATCACATTGAATATTCATAGATTGCCTTAGGCAATGCCTTAAGCTGATCGGAGAAATCTCTGACTGCCCAGCAATATAATTTTATTTGTTCCTAATTGAAATTTAGGAAAAAACAAGCTTGTGTAATTGTCCTTAAAATGCTCCCCTCCTGGACATTTATCCTGTTCAACCTCACCTCTGACTGCCTAGCTGTGTTTCCTGGGCACTGCTTTTGTCTTAGCTGCACAAAGCCTACTCCAAAACCTCCAGATGGAAGCTCCTTAAAGCAGAGGCAGTGGCAAGGAGCCCGTCATCGCCATCCCAAACCCTCCAACTCCTGTAAACATGACTTGAAGAGTCATGACTCTTCAGCTGAAGCACACCAGCACAGCACTGCAGCCACCAGGACCCCCTCTGGATCCAGCAAAGTGGAAGGCTCGTGGCCACAGAAGCCTGCTTGGCTCCAGCACAGGCACCGCCGGTCTGGAGCGGGATATCAAGACACAACCATGACACAATTAATTTCTAGCAACCCACCCCCACTGCCTGGTTCACAACAACCCTGCTTGTCGTGGCTTATAGCCATGATGACAATGTTCATCCTGACAAACTCCCACATCTCATTCTGACAGTATGCACAGCACTGTAAAATTAATGAATTAGCAGGAAGAGAAAACTACTCATTTGGAAGAAGACTTCTGGAGCAATATAAAGCTGCAGGAAACCTGCCTGATTTGTCTTTTGGCAAGTTCTGCTACTAGCTTTAAATTAACACTGCAAGTGTTCTCAACTGATTCTCTACAGGAACTAGTCAAGTGAACCTGAGCACACCTGTAATTGCACATTGAAGTTACAGACCTCAGTTTTCTGTCTTGGAACAAATTAGGTTTATTTTTAGGTTTTTGTCTTCACCTGAATCCAAAGCTACAGCTACAGCTTTGTAATGTTAAACTCACAAAGGTCAAAATCAGAAGAAAATTATTGCAGCAGCTGTTTTGAAGTGAAACATGCATTTTACAGAAATCTGCTAGTAATGTTTTGTTCTGCTTCTCTGTTCTTTCACAATTCTCTGTGCAAAGAGACTCTTTTGACATTGGCATTGTATTCTGCAAGGGCTGGCTAGGAACAACTTCTCCAGCTTACACAAGGTTTTTAAAACTACTTTTTTTTTCATATTATCTTCATCCCTGCCATGTCAACTTAGCAGTGATTGAGAAAGGCTAATTGGGGGGTTTGGCTTTATTTTACATCTTGAGAGTAATAATGTGGATCTATTTGTTTTGTCAGATTAGGGTGGCATAAGAGCTAAGGAAATTTTTACGTTATTACAGCTTCTGTATTCAAGTTAATATATGATGAAGAGGAGGAAACTTAAAAATGTGGAAAAATTTTGTGGAAATCTGAGAACTTTCAAAACTATATATAAACTGTATATAAACTTTTAGAACTATATAAGGCATCCCACATGCTTGCTACTGTTGCCAAGAGCAATCTGAAAGTCAAAATCAACAAAAGCTCTCACCCCAAGTTATCCTTGTCTCAGTCACTATCAAAACCTCTAAAATATGTCAGATCTTACAGGCAGCTCTAATTAAGAGTATTTTGGTGACAGGATTTAATTCCTCCTAATCTTGATAGCATAGTACCTACATTTTCTCTCAGCTTTCCTTTATGTGTCAGACGTTGCATTTTCCCCTACCAGGTTCACATTCCCCATTCCCAGGCCCTGCTGTCCTTTGTGGTACTTTCAGGAGGCTGAAATTCACCAGAGACACTCAGAGCAGCCTTCAGATGTTTGTACTTCCCCTGAAAGACCTACCCAGTGCTAGAGCAGCAGAAAGGCAGTCCTGTAGATGGTTTCAGCAGTGTCTCCATTAGCAAGTTCAGCTGGAGTGGGATCAGGAGACCAAAGCAGCAGGTGCCAAGACCCTTCACATCTCCAGCATGTGGGGATCATGGGTTTAATTTGGATTAGATTGATCTTGATCTTTCCTCAGTGAATCAAAACTTTCTGAAGAGAAAAATCATTTGGTCCACTCTAAAATAATCTTCTGGTGCAGTTCAGACCCCAGTGTCCTGTTAAACACTAGGCACCATCAGATGGTCAACATCCAATCAAGTCACTGCCCTACCTAAACCATTGTGGCAAAGGCCTACCTTCCTCACTCCTCTGTCTCAAATCATTGGAAAGTTTCTTAAGGTAACTGGGGAGGAATGTTGCAGATGCCTTGAAATCGGGGTATCATGCAAATCTAACAATCTCAATTATGAAGTGCCTTAATTACGCCCCACTATCTTCATTACATAGTTCTAATTCCCATTTGAAATGCATTCAGTTCCCAGCACAACCATTACATTTGATTACCACAGGATTTTTAGGAAAGGGTAGTAACATTGTTGACTCACAGAAGTCTTCCTGAGCTATTTCAGCCATGCTTGATTAAAGGAGCAGTGCAAATTTCCCTTCTCTGTGCATTACAAACTTCATCTGCTTCCACTTAGTTACAAAGTTGAGATCTAAAAAAAGCAAAATCCCCAAGGCTGACTCAAAGAAACACCCTGACTTATAATGCCAAAACATGAAGAAGTAAATTTCCATAGTGAGCTACCCACCTAGCTGCAGTTATTATGTGTTAAAGCTCCCTGTACACTGTGCAGAAAATTTGCCCCTAAGCATTTTAAAAAAATTTTCCCCCATCTTACAAACTGCCAGAATACTAAAGTGATTTTTAGGAAATTGCTCTCACTGGTAAAAATTCACTATCTGATATCCAAACATAAGCCTGAAACACAGAGGCCAGATCCAGCCCTCTAATTCGGAGTAGGTAGGGATTTTCTGACAAAACATGTTCTGTCAGAAAATGTCAATTAATCAACTTTACCCCATCTATTTCATTAAAATGTTCTCTGAAAAGTGTCTGACTGCCAGCATGGACAGAGCAGGCTCTTTTCCTGCCTAACTCCCAGCAGAAATTGGACCAGAAGATGTGGGGCACCTACCTGGGACTCTCCTTGCCAGGAGCCCTCCCAGCCTCCCATTTTCCCATGTGTGCTGTTTATGGAATAACCATTTAGTGGCCCCAAGTGCCCACAGGAGCTGCCCAGTGGTTCTGCCACCCTTGGAGGAACAGCAAATTAGAAGGATGTCTCCTCTCCAGCCCTAATTACAAACCATCAGGATTGGATGCTTAATACTGGTGTCCTGGCACATGGCTCAGTCCTGACGTTCTCAGTTAACCCACTGAAACTACTGTAACTCACTCTGAGCTTTGGCTAAGTACAGAGGGGAGCTCTGGCCTATGGCAAGTTATCTAAGGATAGCAAATAGTAGAGATTTGTCATTTCCTCTGCAAGACGTGAGAAAGGCTATCAGCCAATCTGCCCCGCCTCAGCACTATCAACATCCCGCTCCCTTCGAAGACTTCGGCCAATACATCACAGACTGATGCTCCTGGTTGAAATTCATTAGAAGAGATATGTCTGGGTGACTGCTTCTGCAGAAATGAGATTTTCTTCTGGAAACTGTGAGCTGATAAAAATTCCCTTTGTAAATATCATGGTTGCTTGAAATTTTTCCTTCTAATTTTCTTTTATGAATGTGTTGGGGGATTTTCGTGAAGGATGTTCAAGGAACAGACCACAGAACAGGGAGTGGCAGAAATGTGGGGGCTTTTCCTCCTGAAGCAGTCCTCTTTTTATGGAAATGTTGAAAACATTTTAATTTTCTCCAGTTCTGAACTAAAAATATTTATTTTCACATCTTCTAAGGCTTCTACAAGAAATCAAAATTTTTCTTCCAAAAAATAATCATTTTACCAAAGCAGGCCAGTGTTTCCCAAAGGAATGAATAGTAGCCTGTTACTCACAGCTGCACCTTTCAGCCCTGCTCAGCATATTCTGTACATCAAAAAGAGAGAAAGATGTGTGTCATACATGAAATCCCTATTTGTGCTTGGTCTTTGCATATTAAGTGCTTTAATTAATTAACTTTTGAGTTAATTATTTTTAAATTGAATGTTACAATTAACCCATCAGCCCAGGTACAAAAATCCAGTTCCATTATCAGTGTTTTCATTTGTTTAAAGTAGTTTATTAATAGAGTTGCACCCTTCCCAGTTAAAATTTTCCCAGTTAAAAATCACAAACTTGCCCCTTTTCAAGCTTCAAACTACTGGTACACCATAAGAGTTACCTTTCCTGTGTTTACTGTATACTTTTACAAGTGTTTTGAGGTGTGTTGGATGTATTTTAATACTTTTTTGTAGGTGTTTCACTTGCATTTTGATTTCAAGGCCAAAACCCCACCCAGTCTAATAGCCAGCAGCTCTTTTTAGCTACAGAGCCATTACTCTGCAGGCAAGTACCGTGGCAACCTGAATACCTGAATTTTAACGTAGCTATTGTATTCCCTTATCTCGACCAATACCACCCCTCCCTGACAACGATGAGCCATTGGTGGACGGAGATGATCCATCAAAGGGAAAGCACCAATCGCTTTGGACCGAAGGGGCGGGCTGTGGGCGGACTGGGGGCGGACTGGGTGCGGAGCAAAATCTATAAAAAGGACGAAGCCGAGAGGCAGGGCCTCTTCTCTTTTCCCCTCTTGCTCTCTCCAGACTAGCTGTGGGAGACATCAGTGCTGGGCATTAAAAGCCTTACCCCTTTTAAGGGGCTTTTAGTAATTTTTTTAAGTCAGCCCAGCACTGCAAGTTCTTTTTCTCTACCTGAGGTCCAGTGCTGTCTCAGCCAGAAGATCTCAAATCCCTGCGCTCCTGGGGCATACCATCTACTGAGCCATAGGATCCCAAATTTTTATATTTTTCTGATTTCTGTAATTTTTCAATTTTTCTGTTTTCAATAAATTAATCTTTTTAAGAGTTGTCTCATTTCTCACAATGTGTAAAACTATTGATCACTGCTGCTTAAATGCACTGAAATTCTGAATTTAACAAAAGCACAAGCCCAACACTGGAAATTTCTGTACGTTCCCAAGACAAGCACATTACGAGCATGGCTAATGGGGAATTGCTCACAGTACCCCAAGTTTAGTTATTTTCCCCAGAAACAAAACCTGCCTTGGTCTGGTTGCAGGTTATAATCAGGGCACCAAACAGGCTGTCAATTAATGTTCAGCTTGGAAGATTTTATTATGTCCATAAAGAAATACACTGTGGCCACTGCACTCACACACTGAATCAAAGGAGAATGATATACACTCAGAGCAAGCCTGAAATAATGCCTTGCTAGTAATCTAGCCACATTATTTTAATTCTCTCTAATTCTCTGTGCTTGTGGAAATCCCACAAGAGAAAAATCTAAATAAATTAATCGTAATTATAAATATTGTTTATGTAATTGGTAAATGGTGCAGAGATAAGTGAGCACTGCTTATTCCTACACAAATACCAATTAAATCTGGACACTGCACCAAAGATGTGCCCTATAGTACTCCAAATTGAACAAGATTCAAAGATAAAAGGCTCAGCCCACTACTGTGGTTTGTCTTTCTGTCTTACCAAACCTTCATATCTAAGCATGACCATACACCACAAAGGTCCCAAACTGGAATTATGGATCAGATATTTTTAAGAAAACATAAGAAGCACATTTTTCATATCCCAGGTGCAAAAGGAAAGGGCAAGATAATCCGTCAGCAAACTAACCCCTTATCAGGATCATAGGCAGTCCCATTACTGCTATGACAGCTAGCTCAGCTGCGAGCCAAATGCCTGGAAAAGGCCAGCCAAAAATCCATCAGTAAAACCTCATTTATCACTGCTAAAGGAAAAAACCAGCGCTGCCACACAAAGCTGGCACTGGCAGAGCTGGCCGGCCCCTCTCGGCTGAGGCCAGGCTCCAGAGCAAGGTCTGTGGCACAGGGCAGCCTGCGGGGCTCGGTAGGGAGCTGGAAACAGCCACGCTCCCATTCAAAACAAAACCTATTAAAGCAGAGATAACAGCGCAGGGCACGGTGATTTGCAAAGCTCAGAGGTGAGTGTGTGTCCTGAGTCACTTGGAGCCTCCTCCACTGAGGAGCCACAATGCATTCATTTCAATATTTTACCAAATGAACTTTAGAAGTTCAGAAGATGGATTTTTTAGGTGGAGAAAAGAAGACTACAGACAGGCTTTTGAGCACATCCTAGCTTTTTTTTTTTCAACTCTGTATTCCAAGGAAGCCCAGAGCCTGTACCTTTCTCTAAAAACATCTTTTTTAGGCACTCCAGTGCTGGTGGAGGCACTGGATTGACAGCTCTGGAGATTCATTCTGCTGTTTACCCACTGAACAGGCACAACGCAGGCAGCACAAACTTTGCTCAGCCTGCCCGACCAATGTGCCTTGGGCACCTATTAAAAAATTTACCACCCTCCAAGAGATGGTATGCACTGCAGAGGGAAGCAGGCTGGGTGCCTCAGCTGGCAGCTGCCCCTTGTCCCCCCGGCCCTGGCACTGCTGTCCTCTTCCCTCTGACCAGGCCATTCCAGGGTGTATCCCAGGGCTGAGCAGGACAGAAGAACACAACAGCCATGCAAATGCAGAATTCTTCATTTTCAGCAAGAGCTCACATCTAACCCCTTAAAACTGGTGCCAGGCAATTTGCCTGAGGGATCTCAGACACAGCTGATTCTGAAATGTGCTGCTCCTTATTCCAGCAGCAGCCGGGCAGTCGCTACAGAAGCATGACAGTGATGCAGGAGCCATAGAGCAGGAGATAGAAGTCTGCTGTTTAAATATCTTCTGTACACTGTGTAAGCAGATTCAAGCTCATCTTCCTCAAATTGCTTTACTAACCACATTAACCTCTGGGACTCCCCTTTGTTTCCTGGGGTGAGTGAGTAATAACTCAGGGATACAGCAGTAATGGCAGAGCTCACTTTCCAGTGAGTACTGTACAAGACAACATGGGAAGCTGTGGTTTCCAGAAATGATGTATTATTAGTGCTGCATCTGAAATAACCCAGTAATTGCTTAATGCTTTATATTTACATAGGCTGTACATTATGTTTGCTCTGAGAGAGGGAAGGAAAGCTAAGCAGGAAAGGAGTTTGCAATAAACCTGCAGTAAGCAATAAAGAGATAGAAATGGTAATCTGTCAATAGCATCAGCTCCATGAAGGGCTTGATTTAGAAAAGAGGAGCATCCTCAGCTCCCAACAGATCTAAACCAACCCAAACTGATGTAGTACTGAGCAGGATTGAGTCCTTCCTGAAGGATGAGCTATTAAATGTAAACATGCATAACATCTTATTTGACAGATCATATTCACTATTAAAAAGGGGAAAGATGATCTTCCAGATAAGGCACTGGTGTGCTGGGACTCTGCAGTGAGCTCCAGCTCTGCCTCAGATTCCTTGCTTCATCCTCAGTGACTTCCTCAACATCCCTGTTCTGCTCATCTCTACCCTCACAGTGGGAATTATTCCTTCTCTCCTTCCCTCCCTGTACTGGGCTTTGCCATCTTTCTGTGAGCATGTACAGTTCCCATGTAAAAGGAGGTCTCCCAGGCCAGCTGTAAACAATGATTTGTAATATTAATTTTTGAGCTATCTTTCTTGCTTGCTTTCTTTCTTTCTCTCTCAATAATTGCTTCCTACAATACCATACATCACAGTAATACTCTGTCAGAGTGGGTTGGATTTACGCAGTGGGAGAAAGGGGCAAGGACCCATTTTATTTGATTTGTATAGCAAATGTATAAGTCTACAGAGTTCACCATATTCACTAAGAAACTGATCCTAAGGAAGTTTGGCCTCTTCCAAGTTTGCTGGCTGCATTTAAACTTCTGTTGCTGGGAAATGGAGAACAGTCATGCACACCAACTTGTGGGTGCTCATCTGTTTTTGAAAACAAAAACTTCTGCAGATTTTAATAGCAAAACTGCCTGGTCTGAGAAATAAACAGCCAAGCCCTTGTGAGTAAGTAAGCAAGTATGTGCATGTGTGTGTGAAGCATGATTTGAATACAAACTCAAAGGGGCAGTGGGTAACCAAAGTTTGCAATCTACTGGTTTTCCAGGTCTTCAGTCTTCAATTTGTGTTACATTGAACGCAAAATGAAAGAGCTCTTATATGTGTAGGCTGAAGAACCCCTCTGAAATCAGCTGGAATAGAAAACAACCATTAGACCAGGAATTATAAAAGCATGTGTAGTGTAGGAAAACCCTACTGAGTGAGGACTGCCTGAACCGGCAGCTGTGGTGGAGTGTGGGGATGCAGGTGAGACCAGGAGCACTGCCCAGCCTCCCAGCAGCTACATGCTGCTATAAAGTGTATGATACTTCACTGAGAAACTGGCAGGTATGAGGGTGTAGGAAAACTGGGAGCTATAAAAACTCTGAGGATATTATATAAGGATTACCATGTTATACATATTGCAGTCTACTGTGGGCAAAAAGAAAGAAAAAGAAGAAAGAAAGAAAAAACCCAACCAAAGCTAATTCACTCAATTTACATACAGTTGTGTCCTGCAAGTAAAATACAAGATTCAGCTCTTCCCAGCTTCTTCCTATACCAAAGGAAAGCTCCTTGATTGGCACAGGAGCGAGCAGCAGCCAGAGCAGAAGGAGAAGCCATGATAAAGAGTCAGGGGTAGGAGGGAGCGAAGGGCATGGATCCAAGGTTATAAAACCCAGGCAGGTCTCCCATTAACGTGACAATTGCCTCTCAAGGGTCTGCTGCCTGTACAAACTGCACAGGCCAGTGTGGCAACATCCAAATACACAAGCATGATCAGGGCCCCAGGGCACAGCCAAGCACTGCATCACCTGCTCAGGGTTTATCTCAAGGTACAAACATCCATGCAAAAAGTTATAAAATAAAATAACTTCAGTCCCAGTCTTTGCAGGGAATCTCTCACTGACACGCTCTCCCTGCCTCTCTGCACCCCTCCTCCAGCGAGTGGGCTAGTGGGACTGGGGGCAGCAGTCTCACACTGCCCCACAGCTGCCCAGGCTTCCTGTGGGGACCAGCCACCAATGACACCAGCCTGCCAGGCCCCTGCCAGCCCACGCTTTGTGCACTCAAACAGTCTCTGAGTTGAAATCCAGCACAAGATACGCAGGCCTTTGGTGGAATGACAGAGGAGCCATAGTCCTGACGTCAGACACTGGGGCAGGGGTCGTAGCCTAACTGTGAAGCAGAACACTCCCTTCCCAGCACAATTGCTTCTCTACACCTTTTTGATAATTCACACATATGATGATGTCTACAAAATAGCCAGGGGAGGTGACAGGACCCCCGTCCACGTGATCATGTGAAGGATTTACACAGTGACAGTGGCCTACACCACAAAAGGTAAGAAACCCTGGAGGAGATGCCACCATACCTGACTACTGAGAGAGCTTTATGAAAACTGTGGGAAGAAAGAACTGATTAGCGGAGAGTGGTAGGAGCAGATGAACTTTTTAAAAAGAAAGATCTCAATTTTATGCCCATGGCACCTCAGTAAAAAGCAGCAGAAGAAATATAGAAAGTATGTGAGACTGATGAGGAATTATTTGAAAATTCATAGAGCAGAACTGGGCATTTAGTTACAATGACTGAACGAGAAATGTGTTACTGCTCCCTCCAAGGAGTTACTGCACAGAGAGAAGCCTCTTCAGCTCCAGTGTGCCTTTGCTGGGACAGGGATTCCTGCAGGTTTGCAGACAGGAGAAGGAATGTTTCAAGGTGTAGCAGCACCTCAGAGAAGGGTGCCTGCATCTCCCAAGGCAGGAGCTGTGAATGCCATCCAGTGTTCAGGGAATGATAGAGAGATCACACTTGCCTGAACAATTAACCAAGATCAATCTGGGCCCTAATAAAATGTATCCTGTCATGGACTAACCCAACCCACACAGAGCAAAGACCTCACTGACATCAGGGGGAAACAGCAGAGTCCCAGGTGACACTTGGCAGAGACAAATAAAGGAATGTTTGCACAGAACACCCTTTAGGGGGACAGTCAGCAGGAGTCCCAGGTGAGACAGAAATGGCAGTATTGAAAAGCTGCCTTCCCATTGCCTTTGGAGCCTGTCACAAGACTTCCTGGCAGCAGTCTGGCCATGGACAGCACTGCAAAGGCTGAAGAATCTAGCCAGCAATTTTTATTTTTCTGACAAAAACCTCAAGCCCAGCCCACACATGAAAGCTGTGCAACAAGATACTATTACAACAGCTTGGAGGGAAAATCTTCCAGCTGGTCAGTCCAACCATGGAGCTGAGTAGCTTGAGAAGTCTGAATACATTTAATTTGCTATTTTCACCATGGAAATGCTCAACAAAACTGACCTTTACAGTTTCAATAAAACTGGATTTTCCTGTAGGTCCCTTGTCAGCCCCTGCAATAATAAGTGGGAGTGCTAAAGCCTGGAATTATTAAAAACTAAAAAAGAATAAAATGCTGTCCCAGCCCCACTGCTGCTGAGCTGGATCTGACTGCATTCACTCTGCTGGCAGAGCTGTACTGTCCTTCAAACTTTTCAGAAAATACAATTCCATCTGTGATTTTGCTGATGCAAATCTGGAGGATCTGTTAACTTCTTGCTGGGTCCCACTCAGAGCAGGATATGGCCATTGCATCTCTGCTGACATGCTGCAGCTCCTTCCACCTGAGGCAGGCCATTTCTGGGATTCCTGGGTACTGCTGATTATCCTGGTGTTTTATCCTTCCTCATCAAGCTCTTCATTTACCTGTTCCTAAGCAGAGCACTAAGACTCAGTGTTCTGGCACCAAGGAAGGTGCTTCTTTCTTTGCCCTCCAAGATGCTGCTTCCCTCTGGCTGGCCAGGCCAAGGATGGACAAAGGTACAGGTGGGGAAATGGAGCAGGATGGGGGAAATGGAGAGGGGAATGAGCAGACACTCATGCAATTATTTCACACCCCAAAGTTTCTTATGGTTTTACCAAGGAGTTTTGGCATACCTGTCCTTCAGACTGTGATCAGTCTCAAGAATAATAGCTATAAAACATGGCTAGAAGAAGACTGATATCTGTTTAGACACATGCATTGTTAAGTATCCATCATTTAGCAGCAGTTGAAGAAAGAAATTATTTCTTCTTTGTGTTTAACTTACTCCAGTGTCTGTGTTCAGAAAGGTATCCTCAAGAGTGATGAAATTCAGGCATTCACATCTCAGTCAATGCTTCTGGGACTAGGTAGTTTTGAAGTATGCAAATCTACATTTCACATGTCAGTTTTAGTAAAATATAGATATGGGTAGACAAAATGTGAAACAGAGCAGCTTTTAATAAACCCCTCAGGTTCCAGCAAACCACATTGTTAACAACAGCTACAACCACCTTCCAGCATGTCCCTGTCCTCCCCCCTCTGCACGCTGTATTAGCTCCAAAGGCCCTAATTTCTCTTGAGATTCAAAATGGGCTGTTAACGTGCCAGTTGTTAACACTGTACTCGATTCAGATATTTCACATGTCAGAGAGACAACAACATCTGACTAAAACCAGAGCGACCTCACGAGAGGCTGCGCTCGGGGCGGAGGTGCCGTGCGGCCGCGGGTGGCACAGGGCCGGACACAGCCCTGCCTCCCATCCACCACACACCCAGGGCTCGGACA
>NW_024581093.1:19001859-19015882 GCF_017639235.1 Corvus kubaryi | reverse complement strand
CGGACACAGCCCTGCCTCCCATCCACCACACACCCAGGGCTCGGACACAGCCCTGCCTCCCCATAACCACACACACAGGGCCGGACACAGCCCTGCCTCCCCATCACCACACACACAGGGCCGGACACAGCCCTGCCTCCCCATGACCACACACACAGGGCCCCCGAAATCATGTCTGGCTTTGTCATCCTTCCATCGAGCGCTGCCTGGCTATGACTGCAGTATATTGCAGGGACAAGATCGGCCATTGCCAAGTGGAGGTGATGCCATTTCCATCTGAAGTGTGCTTCCAAGGAGGCTTCCATGCATGCTGCTTGCTTGTTTAAAAGAAAGATGCAAAACCGAACTAAACCCTTTTCCTTGGCAGATTTACAGATCCTTTGCATTTTCAAAATACAAGATCATATAAGTATCTGTGCTCGCATCACTTTCTTTCCTTTGGCTATTATGACGAAGTTTTGGGTCTCTCTGCTCCCACAGTGGAATTAATCTCTGGAGGCCCAGCCTCAGCTGAACCTTATTCAGTATTTGTTGGCTGCTGCAGAAGTGCAGAATGTGCTGCTCAGTAGTGAGTTTGCAGCTTTTGGTGCCTCCCTGCTGTTCCTTGTACAGAGGCATGAAAGGAGAAATACCCACCTTATGCTCCCAGGTACCATGGACCTGGTGATGGAGCAGTGCTTTGTCCAGATTCTTCATCTCTTCCCAATAGCTCCTCTTGTGCTGGTGTCCCAGTCCTCTTCTGGTTGGGCATGCCCAGCTCCTGGACAAAACCTGGCTGGAGCAGAGGGCAGGCAGAGCCAAGAGCCCCAATAGCTGCTTGCACATGGGGAACTGCTGAAAGCTCCTGCTCCACCCAAGTTGCCATGAGCTCAGTCTCTGCTTCAACACAATATTTTTTCCTTGACAGCTTGAGAAAAATAACTTCTGTTATTCTGAAGGCTATCAAAAGTAGAAGCCAAGAGAAATAAAATCCCTCTTCCTATTTTATACTGTCATGTAACTTATTGCAGTTACACAGTGCACATGCTACACAGCTCCTCGAGCTGCGTGTGGGGTCAGAGCCACTGGGGAAGACACACACCAGATCTGTGGGATGAAATGATCCATGCCCTGGAGAACTTACAGCCCCACAGGGTAATGGCACCCTTGGGGCTACTGGGACACCTTCAGGGAGGTCCAGGTTCAGAGAAGTCTGAAGAGTAAATTCAACTTTCAGAAGAGTTAATTCAAAGTTTTAAGTTCACGTGCATTAGCAGCTATATGTTCCTGCCCAAGAGCCCTGGCTGACAGCTGCATCCGCACTGGAGAGCCAGCCATGCCCTCAGTGGGGAGGCTGTCAGGCTTTGTCAGTACAAGGCAAATTACAGAATTAAGGAATTGCATTATTTATTTCATACGTCCTAAACAAAAATGATGCTCCTGAAAACCCATAATAAAGCTGACTGAAAAACAAAGGAAGTAAAGGGAGCAAGAGAAAAGCTAATCCTGGAGTAAGGATGAGGATGAGCCCATCCACAAGCTCTGAGTTAGAGCATTTTATTTAAGACTGTTCATTTGTTGCTTTTTTCTGTTTACTAGAGCTTTAGACCTTTGATCCTACCACTGCATTTGCCAAAGGCTGTACAGAAGATTGCACCTGACATGTTACCTCTACCAGTGACATTCAGATGACTTTCAGCTGTGTGACCAACACAGCTGCAGAGCAGGATGCTGATGGAAAGTGGATTAGGAGATTGCTCATCCTCTCAGAAAGTCACCTGGGACAGCTGTGTGCTGCTAAGCCCTGCATCAGATGGAGAGAAAAGGGTATTTTGCACAAATCAGGAATTTGGTTTAATTGTCACAGTTCACAGCTTCAGCAGGAACCTAAAGCATGAGGCTGGTCGTTCACACTCCAACAAGAAACATAAGAAAACAACCAAGAGGTTTTTAAAATAGGCATGGCACACCAGGCAAAGTCTGTGGCAGAGAGAGGGAAGATCCCAGAGCATTGACATCCCAGCCCTGCACCAGGCTCTGCGCACTCAGGGCTTCGAGCAGCGCTGGCCTCCCTCCCTGGCACGGACACGAGCTCTGTACTCCCTACCAGCCACTGGCTAGTGAGTCAGAGCATATTTTAAGCCAAATGCTCGTGAGATGGGGGTGGAGGGGAGGCAAAACCTCTTTATGCTGCAAAAATTACAGGACTGACATGGTTCTTCGTTTTATCCCTGCTCAGTACACACAGCAGCTTCAGAAATGTTCCTTCACAAACAGGGCCAAATGCAGTGCTGGTGCCACCCACCTGTCCCTGTGGTACACAGAAGTGGACTTGCCCTCTCCTCCTATTACCTTCCCAAGACAAATTCATATGAAACTGGACTCAAAGGAACCATGCAAAATCAAAGACTACCTGAAGGAAATTAAGCAAGCCCCTTTCTGCATGCCATTAAAGCCCAAATTCTAAGGAAATAACCTTGTGTGCTTCAGACAGTTTCACTCTGCTGGTTTTTCAAATGATTTTAAATTACACATGCTCAAATAGAAAAGGATGGCAGTAAAGAGGAAGCTGTAACTAAACATTGCTCCTTAACAGATGAGTTGCCAGCCATACTATACAATGGCTTAGAATATATGCAGATTTTCCTAATACTTCTCCATCACTTTGATTTAAGAAAAAGATGGCTCCTATCTGCAGCCTGTCATGGAGTGCTCTGAACACTGCTGTGGTCTTCCTTTGGGTTCCCTATTATTTATCTAATTTCCTAAGCACATTTCTTAAGAATTATTCAGGGATATTGCCACGTTTTTATATTTTTACTGAGTTCTCCTCAGTCCCAGTATCCCCACAGGAATTAAAGCAACTGAAAACAGAATCCTAGCCTTTGTTGATCTGTCTTGTTTTCAAGAGATGCAGCTCTTTGTGTGGTCAAAGAAGACAACCCCAGGCACTTGCTCTACACCACAACCCATCCTTCCGTCTCCTCTGTGCAGTCATTAGTTCTGCTCACCCGTTATCTGCTCCCTGGGTAGGTTCCCCACTGCATGGCAGCACGGATGCGAAGAGAGAAAGAGAGGCTTGGTGTGACCGCAAGCACAGACAGGGCAGCCTGGTTCACTGGGCCAAGAGGAGCCCTGGGTGGGGAAGTCCGAGGCCTTGATAAATCCAATTACAGCCACTGCCAACAGCCACTGGTGCAAAGGCCACCCCAGGGCCCCTCACCGGTGCCGCAGTGTGTGGTGTTACTCCCTGCCACCTGTTAGTGTGTCACTGCCTTACCTGTGGGGAGACTCTTCCCAATCCCCGTCCCTACCGCTCCAGCAGTGATTCCGTGCCTCAGTGCCAGCTGTCCGGGAGCCTGGGCAGCCCCTGCTTCTGCAGCCTGTGCCTTGAAACAGACATTTCAGAAGTGCCCCAAAATAAACACTAATAGCTGCTGGGTCAAACTATTTGCTGGCTCAGTGGACACATGGGGCTTCCTTCCGCAGCCTTCTCTGCCTCAGTTTGACTCCTTTGTTAACAATGCTGAGGAAAAGATACTTTCTTTTACAAATTGGACTATTATCTCAGATTCACCTTTTCTCTTCCCTTAATGAAATGCAAGTTTCTACAGCATGTCAAATAAATAGCCCTTAGGTACAATACAGTCAAGTTCTTCTAATGTATTTCTTGGAAAACAGGGAGGTCTCATGGTAGGTCCAGCTGTGCATTTGTGTCCCTCACAACCCCCAGCAGGATGATCAGCATCCCTGCACCCTAGTAGAAAGCAGCACCACCTCCCTCTTGTTACCAATGGCATCTACTTTCAAAAGCACTCTCTCTTCTTTCTCCCCAGTTTCCTTTCAGGCTTTTCTTCTCACTCCTGCCGCTGCTCAGCCTGTGAGGGAATGCTCTAACATCATGGTTCCCAGAGAGTCTCATTTTTTGAAAGGATGAGATTTCCCAGCATCCTCAAGCCACTTTGCATTTTCCTGTCCTTTTTCTAACATATGCCCTATCCCTTCATTTTTTGTTTACCACTCTTATCCCCTTTACTATTTTTCCCCATTATTTTATTGATCCATTTTTCTTTTTACCCTCTTCCCTTCGACTCTTGGCTTTTCTTTTTCTCCCTGCCCCATTCTAGTGATGCTTTCTGGCTAGGTGTATTACCCACTGTGCTGAGGGCAAGCAGTGCATCTGAATTCAAGCTGCACTGTATAAGAGCAATACTACATATACTTACAGAAAGTGCAAATCAAACTCTTCATGTTCTCGTCTCCCTGTGCTCAATTCCCAAAGCCAAATGCCTTCCATTATCAAAACAATTTTAAATAAAGCTAAGGGGAGAATTAAATGGAAAATAAATTGGGCATTTAAAGCCTGGTTCGCAGCACTCTGCTGCTCTCACTTCAATAGCTGCACTGCACACCTTCCATCAGGCCCCACGCTGCAGAGCAGGCTCTGTTTGCCAGCGTGTTCCCCACTCTGCCAGAGATGATATGGACACCCTGCATTGCCAGATAAGCAATATATGTCACTCTCCCTTGCCTAAGATTAAAATGAATGCACTAATTTATCTTCTATTAAGGGCTACAGCACAAATCAGAGAGGGAGAGGGAGCACATTCCATGCCTGGCTCTGTGCTCGGAACTGCGCATCACCCCATGGACACGGGGCCTCCCTGCACACACTTGGCCAACACTTTTGTGGTAAACCCTCAGATACTTCTGCATAAAATGGGTGTCAGGAAATAACTACTGCTCTGGGATGACATGATTTTGTACTTTTACACTTACAGCAAGTGAATTCTAACCACATCCTTTTTGGACAGGCCCTCCCCAGCTGGACAGGGGCAGAGCACATCTGGGTGACACATGTTCCCTGCATAGCCAATAGAATATCATCTGAGAAATAAAAGTGCTTTAATTGAAAGCAATCAAAAATCAGAGTTATGCCAAGAAATCCTTTTTTTCAGCCCTAAACAAAGTGAAAATAAAAACTGAGAAATCAGTTGTTCAGAGGTCAGAAGAGAACTAGCTAGAAGGAGATAATGCTACATGTTTACACATTCTATGTTTTTTTCTTTCCATTTTAAAGAGAATCATTTCCAAACTGGCTGACACTCATGTGAATTATGAGATCTGGCTTTGGAGGTTGTAGATACCGGCAGAGACTAAACACACATATACTGCACCCGTCCTGCTGACACAGAGCTCTTTCTTGCACTGCTGAAGGGATGCAGAGGAAGTAACAAATGAATGCTCATGTTTAAAGTAAGATTCAGAAAAGGAAAGTCTTCTTGTCATTGAAAAACTACAGAATATTTAGACAGATGCACATGGATACACGTACACTGTGCACACACTGTGGGGGGAAGGAGGGAGAATGAGACACGGGAAAGCCATAAAGATCCTACTGTTCTCACCAAAACACACCAGTCGTGTTAACAGGAAAACATCCAATCCTTGTATACAAGCAAATTTCCCAAGTTGTGGTCTAATATGTATCTTTTGCTTTTTATTTAGCTGTACTCTTGGACTACTGAGTTACAGACTTAAAATATACAGAATGAATGTAGAGAACTGCAGGGAAAAGAAGAAATAGGTTCCTCCTGAAGACTCAATTGAATTACTCTGAAAAGATTAATTAAAATTGAATTCTCTTTTGACACAAAATCTCCTGTTTGCTAGTTCTTCGTATGTCTGTTACCTAGTTTCCATTAGGAGATATTATACTCTGTAATGAAATAAACTTCAAGGACCCTATGGGATTAAACAAAAAGTTTACTGTATTCTGAGAGCTGCAGGAGCAGCGAAGTTCCAGTGCAAGCTGGCTTGCTTGATGAGAAAATGTTCACATGTCATCACTGAATTCCTGTCAGGGATCTCTATCATTGCATTTTAAGGTACAGAAGGGCAAATAACTGAGTGTAGATTAGAAAACAGCTTGATCTGCAAAGTGACAGCCAAAAGTCAGGTCTTTATTCAATCTCTCCAAAAAACCTAGGGAGAGGGGAGGAGAAGGAGGGGATTTCCTTTGACCCTGAGAACAGCTTTGTAACTAGAATAAGAATTATTAAGAAGGAAAGGCCATTGGCACCTCCAGCATATGGCTGTGGTTTTGCTGTTAGTATTTGGGGAAACCATCCAGGGAATCACCTACATTAGGGATCAGTGTGAGTGAATTAGATACAAGAGTGAGAGCATTTACATTGCAACTGGTGCTTCAGGTCTGGCACGCTCTAAAACACTGCTTTGTGTTTTACCATCTCGCACTCGGAGCCTAACGAGACACTTGACATGCTAAGAAACCACTCCAAATGGACCTGGGGGCAGAGCCTGGCCCTAGATGACATAAGGGAGAATTTCAATGTAGTGTTGAATTAACAGTAGCACAAAAAGTCACTGACCACTTTAACTGTACAAGGAAAATCAGTTTGAGAGAGACAGAGCAAACATTATTTGTGTCCTTTTTTTCTGCATATTCTCATTTTATGGCACTTGCAAAGATACTATGAAATCCCCAGTGTCATGAGTCTTGGCCCCAGCAGCTGGCACTGATATCAAAAGGATAATATTTGTGTGTTGGCTGTTGGGGGCACTGTAACAGAGCCCACCAAACAGGTACTCACCACATCCCAAATCTGTGCTTCCAGCTACACAGCCAGCAGCTTTGTAATGGAAAGTTAAAATGTAAACACAAGCTGCTATTTTAGTGCAGTCACACAAATGTAGCAGCTTATGTTCTCTTTTCCTTTATTTCCAGAACGGACGGGGTGCCTGAATCAAGCTACAGCTAATCCTTTTTCTTTTTTCTCCTTTTTTCTTCTCCCTGAGTGCCTAGTCAATTAAATCTTGCTTACATAAGGAATTCTTACTTGCCTTATTCCTACAATGACAGTTGACAATGTTCAGACTAAAGGATGCCAAAATCTGTTTTTCCCTAGATAGTAAAAATACAAACAGAAATCAAACCCAAGCAGACTAATAAAGGATTACAAGAGCTGACAATGCTTTGTGAATTTGAAAGGTTACATTGCTTGATTCAAAATAAACCTGAAATCCTGAGTCTGCCCTGAGATTTTCCCTCCCCTGTTCACAACATTCTTCCCTTTGTCATATGGATAGCTGTTCACAAAGGAGTTCACTGACATCACCTTCTTCATCTAGTCCAGATGGCCCAAAGTGATGAAAATCCAAAGATATTCCAGGAAGTGACCTTGGAGGTGCTTTAGTGATTCAAAATTCAGGGAAGACTGCAAGCCTGACTCTGGAAGCATCACAGCTCTAGCTCTAAGGAACGCCAGTTCACCTAGGCAGCAGCTGCCTTTCAAAGGACAACAGCAGATTCCCCAGTTGACGAGACATCTGCTACAGTTTCCCACAATTCCTGATTTACAAGGAAATAAGAGCTGGTTTGTATCACATATGTCAATAGCTGGGATTTTTCCCTTCTTACCCTTCAGACTATGTTACCTCTAATGAGACAAGATGACAATGCCTGTTCAGAAGTGAAAATAAGAGGGGAAAATCTACAGGCCAAAGATAGTTTACTTTTTTTTCCTCTGAACTGATCTGTTAGCTTTCCTCTGAGAAGCTGACCAAACTGAAGATTGCAGGTCTAAGTGCTGCTCTCACCCTCTGGGATAGAGATAGAGAGAGAGAGAGAGAGAGATAGAGATAGATAGATAAGATATAAAGTACCTCTTCCCAAACCACACTCGGCTTGGCAGAATAAAAATTAAATCAACATGGTTTTGCAACACAAAAGCCACCCTCTCACTTTTGCTGAGGACTATTTGAAATAAAGATGGATCATAGGGTGAGTCATTTATCTCTCCTCTCTGATGCATTCACACACGCCTACCACTGCAGGGGGATTCAGAGAAATGACCTGAATCTCAACCACCTTTGGGTTTGCAAACAAAACCCAGCCAACGAGATCATGCAAAGCCAGGCCTAAACCTATGGCTTCCCCTTTGCCACTGGTTTTGCTCCTCTCAGTATTTCAAACAGCGAAAGTGCAGGAGAAACAAGGAGGGGTACCGTGTAATGAAACCATGTATCACAGAGCAGCTCCAGAGTATGGCATTCCCATTTCACAGGAGGGGTATTCAAGCAAGCAGACTAGGTGAAATCCCAATTTGACCACAATACTTGTACTTATTTTAATTGTTTATTGAAAGCAGCATGACAGATTCAAAACAAAGGGAGAATGAAGAAAAAGAAACATTGGCTTCATTCACAGGCTTAGCTCCCTCTGCATGAACCACACACGAAATCAATTCTTCACATTATATGTGAAAAAAAGGGTTGAACTGTTAATAGTAACATGAGAGGAAAAAGACAGAGGCAGCAAAGAAATAAAGAGATGGCAGGAAGGTTTGGTCAAAGACAGGTTTGTTTTGGCAGCATGGATGCTGCAGAGGTGTGCTCCTGGGATAAAGCAGCAGAAGGTGAGAGATGCTGGAGAGAGAGAAGGTCCATGATAAGGGATCAGGAGCCAGGCCTAACCTGAGGCTGGGAAGAGCCTACTTTGGAGTTATTTTGCTTTAGTTGGTCCTTAGAACAGTGGTTCAGGAGCAGGCTTACATGCCTGCACAGTGCTCCCCCTCTGCTGATTCATACCACCAACTCATGAAACACAAAAAATTGAGAAGAATTAATGCAAGTGTCAGGAGATCTGCCCCTGCTCCCAGCAGCCTAAAAAGGAACTTGTTTTTGCCACCTATGAAAGAGCTGTGACACATTTCTTCAGTGATGGAATGATCCCACTAGGATCACTTTTGCTGGCCAACATCAAGCATATTTTTCTCCAATTCATCTTTCCAGTGTGATTTATTCCACACATCCACTTGGAAAAATATGCTCAGCACCATCACAACAGCTGTACAGCAAAGCCCATCACTATATTGATACATCATGGTTTCATTTCTTGCCCAAACACAGAAAATAAAGAGCTGCATATGAGGTGCACACAAATTCTGTCCCTGAGCTTTACTGTCCCAGGAAATGACAAAGCAAATTCATCCAGGGCAATGAAGCCAATCCTAAAGAGCCCCAAGCCCAATGCCAGCACTGATGGGATTTGAATAGGCCCCATGAAGACCCAAACTTAGAACAGCACATTGTATCACCTGCAACAAATTAGTCCTTAGAGAACAGCATCACCTTCAGGTTTGGTCCTCTGAAGACCCCTCAGCAATTACTCCATCTAAACCACCATTTTTCCAGGATGGACAAAAAACAGGAGCAGTAAAATACTCCAAACCCCTGCACCCTTATACGTTGTTCTGGGGAGTATTTCAACACACATCTTTGTTCTGCAGAAAGAATCCCTTCCAGCACCTACCCAGTGTAAGGAGCACAACAGCTCCAGCTCCCAGTTACTCTAAGGTATTGATGGAGTTTCCAAGGAGTAGCTGTGAGTGCCATTTTTGGATTCTGAGTCTGGTAGGTCTGTCTATTCTCACTTAAGACTAAATCAAATGCTTCTCAGGCTTTCCTTTCTAAACCATATTGTTCCTTCTGGGCCCTTTGGCTATATTTTATGAAATAACTGATGCTCTCTATCTCCAGGGGGCAATTTATTACTGCTTCTACCAAACAATGAACCATATGATCTAATACATCTCTTCCAGTTCTGTTTTGAGGCTTCTATAATTTTTCCAGAGATTTTTATTTTGTTCCCAAAGAATGGTTTGTGTACCCTACAATTTGTCCCACTGATATTTCTTGGTCTGAAGAAGACACTGCCTCTCCATAGAAACCTTGCCAAGTACTACCTATGCAGAAGCACTGCTCCAGGGGCAGAGTGCATGGAATTATTTCATATTTTCTTAATTTTGGTTAGCTCCCAGGAAATTCACTATTATTCCACTTTCTTACATCCCTAGCATTACTCTGTGCTTTCCCCTCTTCCTCGACCCTCGCTGTCACTGTCCCACACCTCAGCCTGCCCAGCTCACCCTGACTGGCTCATTGTGTGAAAGCAACTTTAAGAAAATGGTCTTTAGAGAAAAGCTCTGTTCCCCCCGTCAGGTCTGGTAACTCTAAAGCAGCATCAGTAACATAATCAGATCCTGAAACTGGCCATAGAAGAAACTTAACTCTACCCCAAGAGTCTACATAGGCAGATGTTTGAACCATGGTTTTACCAAGCACCTTGTGCACACCTATTTCAGCTGGGTGCCAAAATGAGGGGAACTTGCAAATGAGCTTGCTCCCCATGTAGTTTACATATGGGGCTCAATTCCAGGTGCATTAGCATCCTGTTATGAGTTGCATTTTGTGGGGAGGATCCAAAGGGAATGAAGGATTAGAGATCTGGGAGACAATATGGCCCAGATCTGCTTTAGACATACCAGGCTCTTAATTTGCTGCTTTGTTGCACCACACACACACACACACAAATATAGACTTTTTTCCCCATAAACCTCAACTGCCTTTTCTGCTTCTAGAGAAGGGTGATTTTGAAATACCCCTTTCAAAGCTGGGATGGATGTTTCCAGTGTTGGTGTTTATTAAGTTCCTGTGGCAGCTGTTTCCAAGGTTGCTTTGTCATACATTTCTTTGCAAGAGACTAAGAATAGCGTAAGGGCTTTGCAGATAAGGATTTCAATTGGAAACTTTATACTAAAGTGTAATAGGAACATCAGGGAATTAAATAAAATTATATTTTTCCTAGATGTCTGCTTAAAAAGGAAATTCAGGATTTTATAGGTGCCCCAGAGACAAACTATTACATTACATTCCTTGCTGTTCTTATTTGAGTTCTGTCTGTTTGAGCACCTCAAATAGCACAGAATCATTCATAAAGAATGGGCAAGAGAGACTGTGTCCATCAATATTTCAAGCTTGGTTATCAAATCAAGAGAAATTCATGAGTTCTGCTCCAGCTCAACATTTCCAGGTTTGATACTATTGTTTGACAGTTTAGAGGGTTTTCCCTCTGCATTCTCATTGTCATTAATATTTTATATAATGTTCCAGTTGATGCTATTGTAATATTTATTAAATTTTTTTTACCTGGCTGTACTAACCAGTTTTTTCTTTTCTCTTTCAGCAGGGAGAAATTCATACTCATTTGCTATTTGTGGGGTGATGACATAGTGTGAAGAAGCAGTAATGATGACTGACTGATAGAAGACACCATATGTTCTCTTCATTTTTCCCTGTGCTATTTTCTGAGAAATGAATAAAGACTCAGTATAACATAAGCTTTCCTATATATAGTATAAAAAAAAATTGACCTTTTTTCTTCAAATAATTGGCTGGATGGGAGAAATAATCTTTTTTTCCTAAAGCATTCAAACAGTATTGCTATAAATATCAGGCTCCAAATCACCAAGATAAATAATTTCCAGTCTTTCCCACCAGAAACATTTTACACGTATCTAGGCACCAAAAACAATTTTACAATTAATTTCACTCACCCCCAAATGTTCTCCATCTTTCCATAGCAAATATTTTGAAAATATAAGTTGCATTTGCTGATGACTAAGCAAAGGTAAACAATTCCTTCCGGTCTTAAAAGAAACTAGATTCTATATAGGACTCTAAGTGACTGTGTGCAATGCATGATAATCAGAAATCCTGATTATAAGCACAGTACTAGCATCACTACATCACAATACTAGATTATATGCTGGGGTGTTTCTGTGCACCCAGAGTGTCTGAGTCTGTGCAACTAATAAAACAGATTTCCTTTAATAAATATTGCATTTGCTTTAACATGTTTTAAAATCAAAATAATTGGAAATCTCATCTCCTAGAAATAACAGAATACAAATCTTTTATTGTTCTAGCATACGCATTTAACAAATATATTCTTGTCCTACATAAATATTTTCTTTTTTTTTTTTCTCTGTCCTTTTTGTTCATTCTACCCTCTCAAACCAAGGCTTTGTGATTGTTGCTCTTCCTCCTAACTTTGTAATAGCCACTAACTAGCCCCAGACTACAGCAGAGCCACACACATATCTGCTAATGTTATTAAGCAGTCAGGAGCAGAAACAAAGAAGTAAACAAAAGGGATTCACATTGCCTTCTGTTCCATTGGAGACAGAGAGGGAAAAAAATAAAAATCAATCCTCCAAACACAAAAATAACCCCCAGAAATCGTTGGTTTAAGATACCTTACTTTTCAAATTCACAGGATTTTTTTGTAAGTAATGGAGCCAAAATTGAAGAAAAACATAATTGTGAGTCCTGCAGGCAGCAGGGCAGAGAACTCGCTGTCAGTGGACCTAGTGCCAGGACTCTTTTTTGGGCTTTGTTTTCAAGGTCATCCATTTAAAGCACTTTTCATAACACAACCTGAATAAAGAATAGAGCCCCATTCTGCTCACCCTGCTCACAAAGGCGCCCACCACAGATGTAGCAGGAAAGGTTCCTTCGCCAGGCGAGCAGGAGATGGCCCTTGGAGGACGGGGCTCTCCCCGGTCACCTGCCATAGCAACAGACGTCAAGCAATGTTTTACGTTTATAGTATGCAACTCACTTTCCCCAGTTAGACTTAGTATTTTTGCTGTGACAGCTTATGCACCCTGCACCACAGAGAGCAGGACAGAAGGGGCTCAGGTAAAGCAGTGACTGCAGTTTTCACATGTTATTCTCCCTTTGAACTCCAAGTGGCATCTTCCCCTGGAAAGCAGTCACGTGCACCTTCTTTTCCGACAACAATAGAATTACATAAAGTCTGATCTCAAAACTCTCAATCAAATATTCCGTCCTACCAGCAATAAGCTGGCTTGCTTAAGGACTACAGACTTGGGTCCCTAATCAATACTTTAATAAATAACACCTACTTAGAACAACTGATTGCTAGGGAGCAGACTAAGTATAATGTATTTCTGCTAACCTAGTCACAGGAAAAATGTCATAGTTTATTTATAAGACACACCTGAAATTATTCTGTGGGCTGTAGATAGGATCCATCTTTTGGATGTACACACATTTGCCACTGTACACACGTAACGTCTGGTTAAGGTGGGTGGTGAGTACTCAGTGCAGCATGTCTGGCTTTGTTTGTTGGCAAGCCCTGCTCCCGCTGCCTCCGGGCTGCCAAAGCTCTGCTCTGTGCCTCCCTGGCAGCAAAAGAAGCTCCTGGGACCCACACTCCCAAGTTGAGGAGCGGGTGCAGAGCACAGCCTATCCCCTTGATGCCAGGCTCTGGGGGCACTATTCAATCTAATTAAACGGCCACTTCATTACACTAGCAATAGCCAGGCATGCCACCGAGGCCATTCTTGGGGATTACAGCCATACCCTGGTTTTGCTTTCATGAGACTCTTTAATTCTGCTGCACAGTTGTGAGGGAAAAGCCTCTCTGTATTTTAGGGTGGGAAATAGCCAGCAGAGAGTGCAAGAGGCCCCTTCTGTGCTGTTACTCCACAGTCCGTATCCACGCTCAAGTCAAGGCACCTTGGTGCCCACCATGCCCTGGCTACAAGTGTGTCTGCTCCAATTTGTTGTTCGAGAACACCATCACTTCAATTCTCTTCCAATTACTTCTGTGTCTGCCCTTGGGGTGTGCGTTCACAACCTTCTTTTGGGAGCAAGTATGGGCCACCGATCTTCCCAGCCAGTCTCAAAATACATATATATTCTACAAATTGCAGCCCGGAGGAGACGCCCGGCAGGATGTTTGTATCCGCACGGAGGATATGGAGCAGCCTCCCTTCTCCGTTCCTCCCAGACGACACCCGGCAGCAGGGGCGCACAGGCCTCCCCCGCAACCTGCCCGGGACCTTTCTCGCTCCCCGCAAGGTGCCCCTCGGGGGTGCAACATCCCGCTGGGAGCCGCGCGGGCAGAGGCTCGGGATGCGGGAGCCGGGAGCGCGCAGGGCGGTCACAGGCGCGCTCGGCCCGCAGCGCCCCGCTCCGCGCGGAGCTGCCCTGCAGACCATGCACGATCCGGCGGCCGCGGGGGCGGCGGGGAGCGGCGGGCGCCGCCGGAACGTGTCAAACTTGAGAGGCGAGAGCACCCCTGGAAAGGCGGCGGCCCCGGCCGGCCCCGCCCGCGCCGCGGCGAGGGAAGATGCGCCGGGGGCGCGGCAGG